>NC_057390.1:38049981-38251919 GCF_019320065.1 Cervus canadensis | reverse complement strand
ACTGTTTCCACTGTTTCCCCATCTATTTGCCATGAAGTAATAGGACCGGATGCCATGATCTTAGTTTTCTGAATATTGAGCTTTAAGCCAACTTTTTCACTCTCCTCTTTCACTTTCGTCAAGAGGCTCTTTAGTTCTTCTTCACTTTCTGCCATAAGGGAAGTGAGATTACTCATCTTTTAATATGGTTATTGGCCTTTTAATTTATTTTCTCTTTTATGTAATGTCATTTGTCTTCCTTGCTTATTATTCTTTTCTTTATTCTATATTCTCCCTTTCCCAAATGAAGTAATTAACATATGAACACATTCTATTTGTAAATTGTTGTACTGAACAAAAGAGGGAAGCTTCTCTTTAGTTCCAGCTCCTCCCCAAATATGTGGACAACTGCTCTGCTTTCCACATTTAGGCTTTATCAACTGATGTGCATCTTTTTGCAGTGTTTTGTGTTAATTTTCCTCTCTGTGAATGTGCTCAATCATGTCCAACTCTTTGCAGCCCCGTGGACTGTAGCCCACAAGGCTCCTCTGTCCATGGGATTTTCCAGGCAAGAATACTAGAGTGGGTTGCCATTTCCTTCTCCAGGAGATCTTCCTAACCCAGGGATCAAACCCACATCTCCTGCATTGGCAGGCAGATTCTTTACCACTGATCCACCTGGGAATCATTAATTTCCCTGCATATACATGTATTCATATGTATACACATAAGCAGACACATTAATGCATTTGATAATGAGATGATACCCTTTCATTATTTTGCAATGATTTTGCATTTGATCTCTTCAATTGGTTTTACTGACCCAATATAAAATTTAATGTTACTTGCCAAATACTCTATTAACTAATGTTTGTATGTCTCTCAACTTTTCACTACTGTGAACAATGCCAAAATAATAATCTTTGATCATGTATTTACATGCAGACATATAAGTATTCCTAAATAATAAAATCCTAGCACTAGAATTCCTTGTACAAAGATATTGATATTCTAAAATTTGATTATATGTAACAATAGTTTTTTTCAAATAGTTATGATTATTTTAATTAAATTTTGCCTTACTATAATGACAAGAATAACCAGTATATTAAGTAGTAAAGTAGTGCTACTGAGTGCCTTTACTGGTGTCTGATTTTAAAGGTATACTGTGTTATTTTCCAGTAAAATGTGAGAGTGTTAGTTGCTCAGTTGTGTCTGACTCTTTAGGACCCCATGGACTGTAACCTGCCGGCCTTCTCTGTCCATAGGATTTCCCAGGCAAGAATACTGGTGTGGGTTGCTATTTCCTTCTCCAGTTTTCTAATAAGAGTAGTTATTATTCTAAGTTGTTTTTCTAGATATAATTTTACTGGTTTAAGGAAGTCTCATTATTTGCCTAGAAGTTTTGTCCCAAATTAAAATTGACATTTATTAAATGAGTTTTGCACATCTATTTAGATGGCGATTTGGGCTTCCCTGATTGCTCAGCAGGTAAAGAACCTGCCTGCAATGCAGGAGACACAGGAGATGCAGGTTCGATCCCTGGGTCAGGAAAATCCATTGGGGAAGGAAATGGCAACCAACTCCCCTATTCTTGCTGGAAAAATTCCACCGACAGAGGAGCCTGGAAGGCTACAGTCCATGGGGTCACAGAGTCGGTCGTGACTGATGCACACATGCATGCATAGCTTTTATTTGTAGTTTTGCTAATATGAAACTATTCTTGAATTTCTCAGAAAAATTCAACTTGATCTGGGTTTGTTTTTTATACAGTGCCATATTTTTGTTTAGCATTTTCCATTTGTTTATATGCCTGAGATTGATATGCAACTTTATCTTAATTTAGTCACTGGTTTTAGTATAAACTTTATTCTGATATCATCAAATTAGTTGAAAAGCACTTACTGTTCTTCTAATATCTGAACATTTTATGTGATTTTGTAATGATCTCTTCTTTGGAAAATTTAGTAGAATTCCACTGTAAGACTATACAAATAAAACAACATATAAAAGCAAATTGTTTGATGTTAAAATATAAAACACAGGTGAGGGAACAAGTGAAATACACCAAACAAGTTTTGTTTTTTTTTAAGTTATTATAAAGGGCTTATGAGTTGCTTTAAAATTGGGGGAGAGTATATTCTTTAAAATTGGATATAAGGTTTAAAGTCATACATTCCTGGAGTCAGACTCCAGCTTTCTCCGTGACTTATTATGTTATTTAGCTTCTAAGTCTTGGTTTTCCAATGTGTAAAATAATATCACAGTTAAGGTCTTTGTGGAAGTAAAATGCAATAAACAATTAAAACCTCTGTCACAGTTTTGGGCACTTAGGATGAACTCCAGTAAATGCTAGGCTTTTGCTTCTTTTCTGTTTTTCTTTTTTTTGCTTTACAGGAGTCTGAATTAATGTTTGTTTGGGCTCAGAAGGTGCTGATGGTGATTTCTGAGAGACAATTACTGTGTGTCAGGACTGTGTTAGGTCATTTGAATTGTTCATCCAAGGTTTCTTTTGAACACATGAAAAAGTGGAAACACACTTGTTACCAACATGGCATCTTGTGATTCAGAGATCTGCATTTCAAAATTAAAGAGGTGACTGGGTCAGAGGTTATTGCTTAGCCTGTAGACCTGTTATAGTCCAACCTTACAATTTTAGAGTTTGCATTGACAATATTGTGAACTTTTGTATTCCATGTGGAGGTCATGATGAACCCTCTATAAGCATTCTTTGATGGAATCAATTTTGACATCCATATTGGCTCAAAACAAGGCCTTCAGCAATGAGACTGCATTAGTACAGGTCATTTATATAAATAGAACAGCTTCTCATATCAATTCTGCCCGTAGCACAAAAGGAACAGAAATCTTAAAAAAATTCATCAGGACCAAAGAAAAAGGAGTATTTCAGAATGTCTTCTTATGAGTCCAAATGTAGTCAGTCCTATTTAAATGGGCATTTGTTGAATGTCTTCTCTGCTTTTCAATTCAAGTAAGAAGAATGTACATTATTGCAAATAAAAGGCCACCTTGAAAGAGTATACCATCCAAATTTCAGTTCTGTCATACTCTTAATTAATTCTTCAGTAGTATTTAAAAATGCATTTGGTTTTATTTTGCATTATATATAATTATATTATGTATTATATTAATATATCATATTTTTTACTCCAGAAACTCTATTTGATTCATTACCAAAAGTTTCTTGTCATCTTTAATCGTTTCTCATTGGTTGGTCATCTTTTCTTTCCTTTGTTGTTTCTTCAAAGATACTTAAGGTGATTTTTATGTTTTATATATGGAAGTTATTGTATCTGAAATACTCTTCCTCATAATTGTTGATTACCTCTTGCATTTTGTAATTCTTTTTTAGTTCATGTTTTATTAAATCTATTTATAGGAGCCCTGGTAGCTCAGCCAGGAAAGAGACTGCCTGCAATACAGAAGTCCTAGGTTTGATCTCTGGGCTGGGAACATCTGGAGAAAGAAATGGGAATCTGCTGTAGTATTCTTGCCTGAGAAATCTCAATGACAAAGGAGGCTGGCAGGTTACAGTCCACGGAGTCAGATTTAACTTAGAGACTAAACTAGCTAGCTAAGGAGTCTGAGTTGAAGGGACTTCCTACAGAGAGGTTCTGTGTTTGTTTCTGTTAAGAGTTAGGGGGCATATTTGTTTCATACTTGGGATTTTATCTTTTTATTATTTTTGTCTGTTATTAATTTTATCATTGGTTCTTTCTTATAACTACATCTTCATAAATATACTTTTCAGTGGCTGTTTAACATTCATAATGTGAGTATAACAATTAAATTAAGAATTCTCTTCTAGTTGAACATTTTGATTATTTTCACTGTTATAAATAATTTCACAATAGATGCCTTTATTTATGAGGTTTTATTTAGAGATGTTTCTTTGTGTTGGATGTAAAATTACTGGGGAAAAAATAATGAAGCGTTCTCAAGTCCTTGACTGTCAAATTGCTATTCAGAAGAGATATAGCAAATTGCAGTCTTTCAAGCAGTGTATCAAAATACCCATCTCAGCCCACCTTTACTCTGATTCTCTGATACCTAATTTGTAGCAAAATAGGGCATCTCATTATGTTTTAATTTTTATTTGTTTATTTCTAGTGATGAGTATTTTCACATTTGGTATCCATTATGTACTTCATTTTTTCTTTTGCTGGAGAATTCTTGTCAACTGTTATCTTATTTAACTTTATTTTTTATTTGTTTATTTATTAACCTAATCTTTTCTTAAATCTTTATGAAAAATTCAAGGAAAACCAGTTTAAGAATTTGAGGAAACCCTGGGGCTCCTTTACTTGATCAGAGCACACTATGCTCCTTATAAGTTTAGGCTTTGGGGATATTAGTTTGTATTATACATATTTAGGTTTATGTAGGTGAGAAGCTATATGCCTAAATCAACATATACCCAGTGGTTGAATTATAGGCTAATTTTTCCAGTGAAAATATGTTGCAATTGAATTAGTATTCCAATTTTATGATAGCTAAACCCAACTTTGTTAAATTATGTAAATTGCCTATCAATTGCTCTAAAATAGATATGATAATAAATTATCCTTTTTACGTATGCATATTTTTACGTTTTAGACACTATTCTCCCCAATTCAGGAGCAAGAAGAATAACAAGATAACTGGTTTCCATCTCTATAATTGTACATGCTGTCTAATGTTTAATAAACCAGTTTAATAGGTTATGAGATACATTGGCATATAACACGTAAACATGCAAATATTATACTGGTCTATTAATTGCACATGTGTTGTGCTTACATGCATGTTTGTGTATATGTATTTATTGACATATACTGGCATATAAAATATATCCCTATGTAAATGTGATAGCATGTAAACAAATCAGTTCAGTTCAGTCATTCAGTTGTGTCCAGTTATTTGTGACCTGATAGACTACAGCACACAGGCTTCCCTGTCCATCATCAGCTCCCAGAGCTTGCTCAAATTCATGTCCATCTAGTTGGTCATGCCATCCAACCATCTCATCCTCTGTCATCCCCTTCTCCTCCTGCCCTCAATCTTTCCCAGCATCAGGGACTTTTCCAATGAGTCAGTTCTTCCCTACAGGTGGCCAAAGTATGGGAGCTTCATCTTCAGCATCAGTCCTTCCAATGAATATTCAAGACTGATTTCCATTAGGATAGGCTGGTTTGATTTCCTTGCAGTCCAAGGGACTCTCAAAAATCTTCTCCAGTGCCACAGTTCAAAAGCATCAATTATCTGGAGTTCAGCTCTATTTATGGTCCATCATTCACATCCGTACATGACTACTGGAAAAACCATAGCTTTGACTATATGGAATTTGTTTGCAAAGTAATGTCTCTGCCTTTTAATATGCTGTCTAGATTGGTTATGGCTTTTCTTCCAAGGAGCAAGTGTCCTTTAATTTCATGGCTGCAGTCACCACCTGCAGTTATTTTGAAGCCCAAGAAAATAAATTATCTCACTCTTACCATGATTTGCCCATCTACTTGCCATGAAGCGATGGGAACAGATGCCATGATCTTAGTTTTCTGAATGTTGAGCTTTAAGCCAACTTTTTCACTCTCCTCTTTCACTTTCATCAAAAGGCTCTTTAGTTCTTCTTCACTTTCTGCTGTAAGGGTGGTGTCATCTGCATACCTAAGGTTATTGATATTTCTCCCAGCAATCTTGATTCCAGTTTGTGCTTCATCCATCCAGCATTTTGCATGATCTATTCTGAATATAAGTTAAATAAGAAGTGTAACAATAAATAGCCTCAACATACTCCTTTTCCGATTTGGAACCAGTCTGTTGTTCCATGTCCAGTTCTAACTGTTGCTTCTTGACCTGCATACAGATTTCCCAGGAGGCAGGTAAGATGGTCTGGTATTCCCATCTCTTGAAGAATTTTCCATAGTTTGTTGTGAACCACACATCAAAGGCTTTGGTGTAGTCAATAAAGCAGAAGTAGATGTTTTTTCTGGAACTCTTGCTTTTTTGATGATCCAGCAGATGTTAACAATTTAATCCCTGGTTCCTCTGCCTTTTCTAAATCCAACTTGAACATCTGGAAGTTCATGGTTCACATACTGTTGAAGCCTGGCTTGGAGAATTTTGAGATTACTTTGCTAGCATGTGAGATGAGTGCCATTGTGTGGTAGTTTGAGCAATCTTTGGCTTTTCCTTTCTTTGGAATTGGAATGAAAACTGACCTTTTCCAGTCCTATGGCCACCTCTGAGTTTTCCAAATTTGCTCGCATATTGAGTACAGCACTTTAACAGCATCATCTTTTAGGTTTTGAAATAGCCCAGCTGGAATTCCATCACCTCCACTAGCTTTATTCATGGTAATGCCTCCTAAGGCCCACTTGACTTTGCATTCCAGGAGTCTGGTTCTAGGTGAGTGATCACACCATCATGGTTATCTGGGTTAATATATATATATATATATTTCTTTTGTATTCTCGCCACCAATTCTTAATATCTTCTGCTTCTGTTAGATTCATTCCATTTCTGTCCTTTATTGTGTCCATCTTTAATGAAATGTTCCTTTGGTATCTCTAATTTTCTTGAAAATATCTCTAGTCTTTCCCATTGTATTGTTTTCCTCTATTTCTTTGCATTGATCACTGAGGAAGGCTTTCTTATCTCTCCTTGCTATTCTTTGGAACTCTGCATTCAGATGGATATATCTTTCCTTTTTTCCTTTGCATTTTGCTTCTCTTCTTTTCTCAGCTCTTCATAAGGTGTCCTCAGACAACCATTTTGCCTTTTTGAATTTCTTTTTCTTGGGGATGTTTTTGATCACCACCTCCTGTACAGTATCACAAACCTCTGCCATAGTTCTTCTAGGACACTGTGTATCAGATCTAATCACTTGAATTTATTTGTCACTTCCACTGTATAATCGTAAGGGACTTGATTTAGGTCATACCTGAATGCTCTAGGGGTTTTCCCTACCTTCTTCAATTTAAGTCTGAATTTTTCAGTAAAGCATTCATGATCTGAGCCACAGTCATCTCCTGGTTTTGTTTTTGCTGACTGTATAGAGCTTCTCCATCTTTGGCTGCAAAGAATATAATCAGTCTCATTTCTGTATTGGCCATGTAAACATATGTGTGTGCATATCAATATTTTTGATAGGAAGTTACCTGTTATTTTTTTTTTGTCTCAGAATTTCAGATATCCTAAATGCTTGGTTTTAAGTGTTAAATTATCTACTTACAGCATGGTATCCAGTTGTCAAATTAGTTTTATAGCACGTAGCTTATCTCATCATTTTGGGTCATTTCTGGATCGAAGATGGGTCAGGAGAGGGTTAGAGAGAATTTATATAATAAGTGTTGCAGACTTTCCCTCTCTCTTCAACCAAGCCAAAGAAGAGGACTTCAGAGAACCACCCTAAATTTGAACCAGTCCTAATGAGATGGATGAAGCTGGAGCCCATTATACAGAGTGAAGTAAGCCAGAAAGATAAAGAACATTACAGCATACTAACACATATATATGGAATTTAGAAAGGTGATAACGATAACCCTATATGCAAAACAGAAAAAGAGACACAGAAATACAGAACAGACTTTTGAACTCTGTGGGAGAATGTGAGGGTGGGATACTTCAAAAGAACAGCATGTATACTATCTATGGTGAAACAGATCACCAGCCCAGGTGGGATGCATGAGACAAGTGCTCGGGCCTGGTGCACTGGGAAGACCCAGAGGAATCGGGTGGAGAGGGAGGTGGGAGGGGGGATCGGGATTGGGAATACATGTAAATCCATGGTTGATTCATATCAATGTATGACAAAACCCACTGGAAAAAAAAATAATAAAATCTGCAAGTAGAAAAAAAAAAAATTTTTGACTGATGTCACTAGAGTTTGAGAGCCGTAGGGGATATACCTGACTCAGTGTTCAAAAAGTCTAAAGGCAAGGCATGGCTAGTGCAGCATCTGTTGGCAGAGTAGTGATAGGATGAAAGTATATATCATATTATTTTCACTAAGAGAGGAAGCCAGAATCAGTCTCTCATGGGCTAGAGGTGGCTCCATTAGTGGAGCCATGGTTTGTCATCTTGGGAGGGACACACCCAAGCAGGTACTTACTGGCGTGTCTGAGTGTCAAAGGCTAGGGGCCAAGCAAAACCATAACTGATTTTCTGGAGGAATTTTTAGAACACTTAAGAGACCTAAAAGTTGAAGTCCCAATTTGAAAAATCTCAGAGGGGAAAGAAAAGTTTTCATTTACTATCTTTCCACATGAATGGGCATCAGTGTCCATGAAAATCCTGGCAGTGAAGTAAGATGAAGTCTCTCAAAATAATAGCCTGCTAATACAGTGACTAGACTCCCCTGAAATCAATCAGTCTGAACTGCTTGTCTGTGGGGAGAGTCTTTGCCTGTAGAGTTTTTTTAAATCATCAAAGTGGGAAAAGGCAAATAAATTAAAGAACAAAATCAGAAATGGAAAAAAGAAATAGTGAGCAGCATTTATCCTTAATCTTAATTGATATGTCTTACCATATAACCACTAATCCATGCCCTGTTCTTCTCTCTCTCTCTCACTGTCTCTCTCTGTCTCCCTCCCTCTTTATCCACTCTGCTCCTACTCTTTTACACAGAGTCAAGTCAAAAACACACTTTGTTTAGGACACATCATGACCTTCAATTTCTGAAAGCCCCCTCTGTTAAATTTTACAACATTGGGGCATCGGAATCTTTTCACATATTTATTGATTTATAGCCTGATTTCCAAGAGGTCAGAAAACATATTCTGTATGAATTCAAAACTGTGAAATGTGTTGCCACTGCTTTATGCTTCAGCAGTGTATGATTAAGTAGTTGGTTAAAAGACCACATGATGAAACCACAAAGTATGTGGGAGTTGACTTCCTGTAGGTACATGTTTGACCAGTTGGAGATAGGAAAGAGCTAGTGCATGCATCCCTCACCCTCTTCCTTTTTCTGATGAGCTATTCCAACTTACACTCCATATGAAACTTCATATGGTGGCCCAGAGTGTGAAAGTACCAGGTTTAGCCCTTTCATATTTATGTGAGACAATGACCAGTGCAGAAATGCACCACTTTGGGTTTGCTTCCCACCTTTACCCACCTTATTTCTCTTCCTTCTTTCTGCAGCATTGAAATTGCACTTTCCATTAAGAAGTCAGTGTGTAAGTTTTGATTCAGGCTGTTTTCTTGGATGCTTGAGCTAAGACAATTAGAAGTGTTTCTAGAAAACAGACTCTCAGGCTGAGATTTTGGGATCCTATTATCTACACCTATGAGAACAACAGGGACTCTGATGCCCTGATAAATGGGGTGGTAATCTGGCATTCAGTAATATCATAATTTCTTAAGCTTTCACAAGTGGTTGACTCAAATGAGGCAGAGATGGAAGGCAAGTTTTAGAGGGATCACACTTATTAGAATGGCTAAAGTTTGGAACACTGACAACATCAAATACTGCAGTGAATGTGTAACAACAGGAACTCTTTACTCATTGCTAGCAAGAATGCAAAATGATACAGCCATTTTTGAGGACAGTTTTGTCCAATATTTCAATTTTCTGAGGGGAAAAAAGCACAATACATGTGTATATATGGCCTGTGGAATATAAATTATGGAATTTTTGTGATTTGGCCTAAGAGTTAAATGGTCCTACGTTTTGCATTTCAAACTCATTGCACAATATAAAGATGATTAGAAAAATTCAACCCCAAATTTGAGTGTTTAATTTTTCTTTATTTTAAATGACAATAAATATCAAATAAAACTCTTGATAAATAGAGAGCTAAACTGCAGTTGAAAGGAAAAAGTCATGTATTTTAGTATTTTTGGTGACACTTCCCCCCTACTTTTTGAATAAGGAGCCTTGCATTTTCATTTTCTTCAGGACATTGCAAATTATGCAGCTAGTCCTAATCATATGTGTATCTGTACTGTATATATGTGCTCTTATTAAAAGGTAAGAATTTTTGCAGCCCCTCCGCCCCAAGCCAATTAATGCCTCCTTAGGGATACTGTCACACCCATTGAAAATGCATGCTCTATTGCTTCCACCAATATCTGCAGACATTTGCCAGAATCTAAAAACAGTTTGAGGACTGTTCGATATGGGGTCTGATCTGACACTGACATCAGAGCCATGAAATGCCTTTTTTTGTCCTATGAGTTAAGCAGGAACTTATGGAGGGTAAGTAGATATACCCACATGGCCAGCATGTGTTTGATTCCTGCACTTAGCTACCTCACCCCCTACCCCCTTGCCATCCCTCACATTGCACTGAGATTACACACTGCAGTAATGTTAGAACCTAAGTTTTGCCCCTAGCTCTGATTTGTAGTGAACTCTATTATATTAATATGTTACTCGGTTTCTTGTTTGTCTTCCTTAGCGCTTGAGATTTCACTGGTGACACATTATTTTCCATCATCACCTCATATTTCCTTGCCATTTTCAGTTTTCATGACCAATTATATATATGTTACCTCAGGGAAAGTGATGAACGCTATGACCTAGCTTCCCTTCCTGATGTTTAAGAAATGGATGACAGGAAATCTCCAGGTAAGTGATACAGACTGTATTTTATTTCAAGCCATGGAATATGTAGAAAAACAAATTCCCAGGCATAACCCAGCTTTCCTGCATTTGTTATAGTGATGCTAGGATCCAGGGATGCCTTGATATTTCCTTGTCAACCTGGCTGTCTGGTCTGGCATGGCTGCTTTCTTAACTTTTAATTAGGTAATGAAGGCTGACTGCTGAAGAACTGATGCTGTTGGAAGGTTGTGTTGGAGAAGACTCTTGAGAGTCCCTTGGACTGCAAGGAGATCAAACCAGTCAATCCTAAAGGAAATCAGCCCTGAATATTCATCAGAAGGACTGATGCTGAAGCTGAAACTCCAATACTTTGGCCACCTGATGTGAAGAGCTGACTCATTAGAAAAGACCCTGAAGTTAGGAAAGATTGAAGGCAGGAGAAAAGGGGACAACAGAGGATGAGATGGTTGGATGGCATCACCGACTCAATGGCCATGAGTTTGAGCAAGCTCCAGGAGATGATGAAGGACAGGGAATCCTGGCGTGTTGCAGTCCATGGGGCCACAAAGAGTTAGATACGACTGAGCTAATGAACAACAAAAGGGCAATGCAGTAGACAATGTGGAATAAAATATGGGAAAGTAAAGGAAAGTGTTTGCGTCTCCTTTGCCATAAGTAATATTTTCTCATTTTCTAAGAGGCTGTTTTCTTCCACACATTCTGCTTCCTACAGGGATTCTCCTTCTACTGCTTTTAAAATTTAAATTGTCATAAGGTTCTAAAATACCAGAGACTTCTTACCTCTGTGGACTCACCAGGATTGGGTTATATAGGAAAACTTATACTAGTTTTTCAAAATGAAAAGTCATTGAATTTTAAATTTATAAATATCAAAGCAAAGGGGCAGTGCAGGTTAATTTATAATGCTATGCTCAGTTTATTTTTCATTTGAAGTTTTGCTTTAAAAAAGGATTTATGTTAAAATGAGCTTACTTTTGGATTTAGTTTTGTAATCAGATGCTTCATGGTTTATCATTTAACTGTTGTCATGACATTATAATACAATTTAATATCAACTAAAGGAATTGAGGAACTCTCAGAAAGTTAATACCTGTTCTTTCAATATAATTTTGTGGCAGAGAGTTGAATGCCAGAGGTTAAGCACAATTCCATTTCAATATAAAATAACTAATTAAAAAGTAATATTAATTGTGTGATAACAAAAACCAAGAGCAGAAAACCAAAGCATATGTATCTCTTTTTAAAAATGCTTTAAATTTCAGTATTAATATGTGCTATTGTTGCCAAAACCAGGTCCAACTGCTTGCTGCTCAAAGGCCATTAAGGGGCCGGGTTGGTGGAAAGGAGAGTTCGGTGTATTTTGGATGCCAGCAACTGGGAGAGATGGTGGACAGACACCTGTCCAAATGTGACCCCCTTCCCCCACTGATAGTGGGCAAGAGCTTTTACAGGTTGAAGAAGAGGGCTACATGCAGAAAGAGTCATTTGACAGTCATCTTGACATTGGTCATTGGTGGTCTGATCAGTTTCATCTTGAGTACAATTAATCTTCAGTTCTAGGATTGGTTTGCTTCCATTTCCTGAGGCCTGTTCTCAGAGTTATGGCAGCTTATGTCATGCTTACACAGTGTAGTCATCATGTAGTTAACTTTTCTACCTGGGGTTTCAATATCTGTAAGACATCACACAGGTTATGGCTCAGAATATTATCTATGGCCCTTGAGAAGAAATTAAAGGTCCTTGACTATGTTTAGTGGCTACATTATTATCACTTGGTCTCTTTTGACTGTTCTCCTTTCTTTCTGCATTTTCCCACTTCTCCGATTAAACTTATTCTTTGGCTAAAGTTTTTCCACAAACATAAAGGAGGCTGAGGACATGAATGGCAAAGGCCATAGGGTCCTGCTCAGTTTCATTAAAAATTCATTGCATAGAGAGAAGCTATAATAAATCAAAGCAATATTCATTTATAATCAGTTCTGTTCAGTCACTCAGCCATTATCATACTCTTTGTGACCCCATGGACTGCAGCATGCCAGGCTTTCCTGTCCTTCACCATCTTCTAGAGCTTGTTCAAACTCATGTCCATTGACTCAGTGATGCCATCCACCCATCTCATCCTCTGTTGTCCCCTTCTCCTCCTGTCTTCAATCTTTCCCAGCATTAGGATCTTTTCCAACGAGTCAGTTCTTCACATCAGGTGGCCAAAGTATTGGAGTTTCAGCCTCATCATCAGTTCTTTCAATGAATATTCAGGAATATTCATTTATAATAACAAGAGTTAAACTTTAAAAACTATGCTTCAAAGAAAAGCTGTTATGATAAATAAGTAAATATGAAGTATTAGCTATGGAATGTTTCAGACACCTTGTTTAAAAACGTCTTTATTACAAATCTTTTTTTTTTTTTCAGAAGTATAAAGCATATGCAGGAATTACACATCTTAAGATTAACATTTGTGAAAATAAATAAGGGAAACCTCACTTAAAATAAAACAAGAAACGCTGACGAGGGAATGATCATGCACTACCAGAGCCAAGCAGGAGGAAGAACTTCTCCTTGTCTAGCAACAGCCCAGACAATGACAAGCTGTCATCACCCTGGTATTCTTTGAAACAGCCCCTTCCAGTTTTTTCTTTCCTCTGTAAAAGCAAACCTCTCTTCTAGATCTTTAGGACTTGCCTATGGTTTAGGATAGTTTGCTTGACCCAAATTGTAAACCTCTGCTATTCTCAACTAAACTCATTTTGCTGGTAAAATAATTGGCTCTTCTGTTTTCTAAAGATTTCATATCCTTGCAGACTCTCAGTGTAATTTCTATCAGGCAAAATCTTAGAGAATATTTTAAACTTATAAACATATATAATCATAATATAATTACAAAGTTATTGTGGTTATTATAGTATTCAAAAAGTTCTATTCAAGAAGTTCTAAATTAACTTCTCTATGCTTTTTAGTAAGGCATTTCTAAATATTTACAGTTATCACAAGTAAGGGAAATATTTCCATTACCAACTATCATGTTATATTGATTAGAAATTAAATTTTCATTTTACTACTACTTTACAGAGCAAATTGGGAAGACAAGTCAGATTTGAAAAATTCACTGAATTTCAATGAAAAATCCACAAGGATTTTGGCATATTCTTGATTTTGTGTTTCTACATTTAACATGTGTAGTGGATATTGGCTTTATGAAGTGCTGAGCCATCAAGATGTGTAGATAAATAGCACCAATTCTAGTTAACTGATAATTGGTTAAATTATTTTTAATACCTTATACTGTCTTTAAAATAGTGAGCAGAGGTTTCTTAAATGGCTATTGGTGTTAAGGTCATTTGTGAAAACTATTCCATCTGTGAGAAGATAATATGAATATATAAACAACGTCAGTCCAAAAATTATACTTAACTATAATTTCATCTATAGTGTATTCCTTTTTCAAATTGCTCTGATTAAGAGCCTCTAACAAATGAACAAAAATAAATTTAATATTACCTGCATTTAGAATATGTTCATAAGAGGTGAATGTGCAGTTAATAGTTTCAGAGAACTTGGCATTACTAACTTACCTGTGCCAACCTTAAGGTCATCAATCCTCTGCTTGTACTTTGTTGCTTTTTCATTAAATTCACATCAACTAATTATACCATTAGATTGATACAGCCCTGTTATTGTTATTTTAACTGCTAAGTCATGCCTGACTCTTGCAACCACATGGACTGTAGAGGTTCTGTCCATATACATCACTTTAAAATTTTCAGATATGAGAGTATTCAGGATATTAGAATAACTGTGGCAAGCATTAAAAGCATGGAGCCAGGATAATTCTTTTTCTTTTATTTTCAATGAATATAAACTATTTAATTCAAGTTGAATATAATAAATAAACAACAGTTTTGTACAATTTCCATTTATGTTTAGAAAGTTCTTAGTGTTTTGGAGCACCTCATTATTCCTGGTAATTATACAGTTACATGACTTCACCAGTGCCTTCTATATCAGGCTTTTCCTAACACTCTTTAGCCCATTTGTGTTTTTTGTTTGTGTTTTAGTTTAATTTAATTTTTAATGAATTTTTATTGGAGCATAGTTGATTTATAATATTGTGTTAGTTTATGCTGTATAGAAAGGTAAATCAGCCATGCAAATACATATATCCACTCTCTTCTAGACATTCCCATATTACTCATTGTTGTTGTTATTCAGTAGCCAAGTCACACTGGACTCTTCACGACCCCATGGGCTGCAGCATGCCAGGCTTCTCTGCCCCTCACCATCTCCTGAAGTTTGCCCAAGTTCTTGTCTATTGAATTGGTGATGCCATCTAAGCATCTCATCCTCTGTTGTTCTCTTCTTCTGCCTTCAATCTTTCCCAGCATCAGGGTGTTTTCCAATAAGTCAGCTGTTGGCATCAGGTGGCCAAAGTATTGGAGCTTCAGCATCAATCCTTCCAAAGAGTATTCATGGTTGATTTCCTTTAGGATTGACTGGTTTGATCTCCTTGTTTTCCAAGGGACTCTCAAGAGTCTTCTCTAGCATCACAGTTTGAAAGCATCAATTCTCTGGTTCTTTGCTTTCTTTCCTGTCCAGCTCTCACATATATACATGACTACTGGAAAGACCATAGCCTTCACTATATGGACCTTTGTTGGCAAAACGATGTCTTTACTATTTAACACACTGTCTAGGTTTGTCATACCCTTGCTGTCATTGCCAATTACAAGCAATCATCTTCTAATTTTGTGGCTGCAATCACCATCTGCAATAATTTTAGAGCCCAAGAAGAAGAAATCTGTCACGGCTTTCATGTTTTTCATTTCAATTTGCCAAGTCGTGATGGGACCAGGGGCCATAATCTTGGTTTAGTTTTTGTTTTAATGTTGAGTTTTAAGCTGACATTTTCACCCTCCTTCTTCACCCTCATCAAGAGAGGCTCTCTAGTTCCTCTTTGCTTTCTGTCATTAGAGTGATATCATCTGGATATCTGAGGTTGTTGATATTTCTCCTGGCAGTCTTGATTCCATCTTGTAACCCATCCAGCCTTGCATTTTGCATGATGTGCTCTGCATATAATTTAAATAACCAGGGTGACAATATACAGCCCTGACGTACTCCTTTTCCGATATGGAACCAATCTGTTGTTCCATGTCCAGTTCTAGCTGTTGCTTTTTGATCTGCATACAGATTTCTCAGGAGGCAGGTCAGGTGATCTGGTATTTCCATCTCTAAGAGTTTTCCACAGTTTGCTATGATCTACACAGTCAGAGACTTTAGCATAGACAATGAAACAAAGGTAGAAATTTTTCTGGAATTCCCTTGCTTTCTCTATGATCCAGCCAATGTTGGCAATTTGATCTCTGGTTTCTCTCCTTCTTCTAAACCCAGCTTGAACATCTGGAAGTTCTCTGTTCATGTAATGCTGAAGACTAGCTTGGAGGATTTTGAGCAAAACCTTACTAGCATGGGAGATGAATGCGATTGTCTGGTGGTTTGAACATTCTTTGGTACTGCCCTTCTTGGGAATTAGGGTGAGGATTGACCTTTTCTAGTCCTGTGCCCACTGCTGGGTTTTCCAAATTTGCTGAGATATTGAGTGCAGCACTTTAATAGCATCATCCTTTAGGATTTAAATAGCTCAGCTGGAGCGCCATCACCTCCACTAGCTTTGTTCGTAGTAATGCTTCCTAAGGTCCACTTGACTTCACACTCCAGATGTCTGGCTTTAGGTAAGTGACCACACCATCGTGCTTATCTGGGTCATTAAGAGTTTTTTTTTTTTTTTTTTTTTTTTTAACAATTCTTCTGTGTATTCTTGCCACCTCTTCTTAATGTCTTTTGATTTTGTTAGGTCCTTGCCATTTTTGTCTTTTATTTTGCTTATCTTTGCATGAAATATTCCCTTGGTATCTCCAGATTTCTTAAAGAGATCTCTAATCTTTCCCATTCTATTGCTTTCCTCTATTTCTTTGCATTGTTCACTTAAGGAGGTTTTCTTATCTCTCCTTGATATTCTCTGGAACTCTGTGTTCAGTTGGGTACATCTCTCCCTTCCTCCTTTACTTTTCACTTCTCTTCTTTTTCTCAGCTATTTGTAAGGCCTCCTCAGACAACCATTTTGTCTTCTTGCATTTCTTTTTCTTGGGGATGGTTTTGATCACCACCTCCTGTACATTGTCAAAAACCTCTGTCCATAGTTCTTCAGGCACTCTGTCTATCAGATCTAGTCCCTTGAATCTATTTGTCACCTCTACTGTATAATCATAAGGGGTTTGATTTAGGTTATACCTGAATGGCCAGCGTTCCTTTTCCTGTTTCCTTCAATTTGAGCCTGACTTTTTCAATAAGGAGCTGATGGTCAGCTCCAGGTCTAGTTTTTGCTGACTGTATACAGCTCTCCATCTTTGGCTATGAAGAATGTAATCAGTCTGTTTTCGGTATTGACCATCTGGTGATATCCATGTGTAGAGTCATCCCCTGTGTTGTTGAAAAATGGTGTTTGCTCTGACCAAGTTGGCAGAATTCTGATAGCCTTTGCTCTGCTTCATTTTGTACTCCAAGGCCAAATTTGCCCATTATTCCAGGTATCTCTTGACTTCCTACTTTTGCATTCCAATCCCCTATAATGAATAAGATATCTTTTTTGGTGTTAGTTCTAGGAGGTCTTCTAGGTCTTCACAGAACTGATCAGCTTCTTTGGCATCAGTGGTTAGGGCATAGATTTGGATTACTGTCATGTTGTATGTTTTGCCTTGGAATGAACCAAGATCATTCTGTCATTTTTAAGTTTGCACTCAAGTACTGCATTTCAGAATCTTTTGTTGATTATGAGGGCCACTCCATTTCTCTATGGGATTCTTGCCTACAGTAGTAGATATAATAGTCATCTGAATTAAATTAACCCATTCCCATCCACTTTAGTTCACTGATTCCTAAGATGTCGATGTTTTTCTTGCCACCTCCTGCTTGACTATGTCCAGTTTACCTTGATTCATGGACCTAACATTCCAGGTTCCTATGCAATATTGTTCTTTACAGCATCAGATTTTACTTTCATCACCAGACACATCTACAACTGAGCATTGTTTCTGCTTTGACCTAGCTGCTTCATTCTTCCTGGAACTATTAGTAATTGTTCTCCGCTCTTCCCCAGTAGCATATTGGATAACTTCTTACCTGGGGGGATCATTTTTTGGTGTCATATCTTTTTGCCCTTTTATACAGTTCATGGGATTTTCACAGCCAGTACACTGGAGTGTTTTGCCATTCCTGCCTCCAGTGGATCACATTTTGTCAGAGCTCTGTAATATGACCCATCCATCTTGCATGGCCCTACACGGGCATGGCTCATAGCTTCATGGAGTTACATAAGCCCTTTTGCCAGGACAAGGCAGATATCCATGAAGGGGATATAGCTCATTACAGAGCACTAAATAGAGTTCTCTCTGTTATACAGTAGGTTATTTGGTATCTTTTATATATCATAGTGTATATATATATCAATCACAATCTCCCAATTTATCCCTCATCTTTTTCAACTGAAAAAATACCATTTTTTTCCTTTTATTTTCATTAGTTGGAGGCTAATTACTTTACAATATTGTAATGGTTTGTTTTTTAAAGTAAATTTCTTTTTGAAATGAATCATAAGCTATGGCACCATTAAAAACTGATATCCAAGAGGATATCTAAATAAAATAAGGAAAGTCACTTTAGAAAGGCTTTTATTATTATTATAAGATTTATATTTCACATTATTCTGAAGCTTGTTTTTTCTCATTAACAATAACCTTTTTCCATATATGCCATTTTTTTCTATTTATGACAGCAACTTAATATATCTCCTTAATCTACAAATGAATCGTATTTGAAATATCTTCTATTTTAAAAATATTACACTTGGTATTCAGTTTGCAATCATTAACACACTTGTTGTCTCCCATTTTTGTATTTCTGTGTAATAAATTCCTTGAAGGAGAACATTAATAGTAATTTGTTATGGCTGCTGTAACAAGGAACGGCAGAGTTGGTAACTGACACAGAAGAAATGTATTTCTCACAATTCTGGAAGTCACACATCCAAGGTCAAGGTCAAGGTCAAAGTCAGGCTGGTTTCTTCCCACCCTTGCTCCTTGGCTTGCACATAGCCATCTTTTCCTTGTGTCTTCACATGGTCTTCGTTCTGTGTAGGTCTGTGTCCTGATCCCGTTGTCTGATAACTGAACCAGTTATATTGCATTAGGGTCCATCCTAATGACGTCATTTTAACTTGTTTATTTCTTTAAAGACCCTATCTTGAAACACAAGCTAAGGCACCAGAGCTCAGGATTCTAATGTACAAATTGGGGCAGGGAACACATTTCAGTCTGTAACAATCTTGGTCAAATGCTTTGTACAACTGATTATTTGCTAAATTTTGTTGGTCAAATTTCAAAAATATGACACACATTTTTTTCCAACCAGAAAGTTTTACTCTCTCTCATCTCTGCTTTTTAAATAGTCATTTCTTTTATTTTTATGCTAATTGAACATTTGAATTTTTATCTGTTATTGAGTGAAGGAGATGAAACCTTCTAGTGGTAATGCAGAGACACAGGATATCATTGGTGGCCTCTAGTTACTGCATTAGAAATACTACCTTGGTGGTGTGTTCAGGGACGATTGCATTGTGGAGAAATCTGAAATGAAAAGAATCTGGTTTCATATCAGTTGTCACCATCCATGTTTTACATAATGATGGACTGAGAGAGGTGGTGGCAGTTGGAATGTCAAGGAAAAGGCTAATGTAAAAGGCAACAGAGAGGGAGAGCAGTACTGCTCGGATAGACTACATGAAAATGACAATTTTCTCTTCTGAAACACACTTTGGAACACATGATCTTGTGTTTTCATAGAGCCCAGGGATTCTGATCACTATTTATAAATTATTTAACTTGATATTCTAACTTGGATTTATAATCTTGCTAGTTAAGAGAACTAAGAAGAAGGCATCACTGATATTCAGGGGAAAGTAAATTAGCAAGTGTGTGACATATCAGGCAAAAGTGATAAACCTCTTGGGAATGTGGGTAGAGACTGGGAAGTTGTTGTATAGTGTTTGCTTCAGAGTGGCATTATATTTTTTCAAAAATAGAAAGCAAGAATATTATCAAGAATAATAAAGGAACTGTAAAACAGAGTGGAGAAATCAGAACTCTGCTCTTCTTTTTCACTTTTACTCCTCTTTTTTTTTATATACTTTATTTTTATTGAAGTATAGTTGATTTACAATGTTGTGTTAGTTTCCAGTGTACAACAAGGTAAGTCACTTATTCATACATGTATTGTGAATTGTGTGTGAAAGTCACTCAGTCGTGTCCAACTCTTTGTGACCCCATGGGCTATACAGTCCATGGAATTCTCCAGGCCAGAACACTGGAGTGGGTAGCCATTCCCTTCTCCAGGGGATCTTCCCATCTCAGGGATTGAACCAAGGTCTCCCACATTGCGGGTGGATTCTTTACCAGCTGAGCCACCAGGGAAGCCCATGAATACTGGAGTGGGTAGCATTTCCCTTCTCCAGGGGATCTTCCTGACCCAGGAATAGAACTGGCGTCTCCTGCATGCAGGAGGATTCTTTACCAGCTGAGCTACCAGGGAAGCCCTCGTATATGTATATCCACTCTTTTTCAGATTCTTTTCCCATATAAGCCATTGCAGAATATTGAGTAGAGTTTCCTGTGCTATAGTGTGTCCTTATTAGTTATTTATTTTATAGACGGTAGTCTGTACATGTCAATCCCAATCTCTCAATGTATCCCTCCCCTCAGTCCCCGGTACCTGTAAGTTTCTTCATGAAATATTTAGAATGTGTCACAAAAGATAACTTTTATTATTAATACTATTGTAATTGGCATTGCCATTTTCTCTCACTGTGATATATACAGCCTGTTTCTATAAATGTCATATATGTTGTTTCAGAGAAGATTACCTACCGTAAGTCACTGTGCACTCTAGCCCTGATCACAGAGCTTTGTGCATGTTTATCTTGGAAATGATTTTCTTGGAAGTACTATATTTAGGCTAGCTGTAGACACACAAGGTATTTAGAATTCAGGAGAATGTAGGAGAAAGCCCTGCAACTAAGAACCCAATACAACTGGAGACATTATTTTCAAAAAGTAAATGTCCATCCTGAAATGAATTGTAAACTATGGTAGTGCTAACCGTAATGACTGTTCACTCACTCCAGTAGTCCTTGCTTGATGCTACTGAAACATTTTTACTTACTTTGGTGAGAAAAGGTGCATCACTTTGAATGCTGGATCTCCTCTGAATTATATCACTCCCCAATTGATTGACAGTCATTATAGTTTTAGTGGGTGTAACTGAAGATAGCAAATATTTTAATACTGAAATATTAATATTAATATAAATTTCCAGGGGTGTTCATACATCAAAGAAAGTAATCCTGAAAGCTCATATATTTAATGTCAGGGAAATCTGAAAATATTATGGTAACTTCTTTCAGTTCTGTGACTTTGAAACTTTTCCATAAATGTGATGAAATGGAGCCCACGGGTGAGGTGAGTGTGAGTGTGTGTGTGTGTGTGCACACACATGCACATGGACATATATATTTTATGTATATATATAATATGTAGGGGAGTTCTAATTATTTCAAGAAACAGTAAGTAATTAATTTAAAAGAATAATAATAGGAATTTTATTAATTGAAAGTAATTTTCCACACTAATTCTCAATTAATGCTGATATTAATTTAGACTAAAGAAGAACTAAATCCTTCACAGCCATGCTCTTCTTGAGTAAACAAGTACAAGTCATCTGGTATCATATGAACTGATTTAAAATAATGACAGGATAGGAAAGAAAATAGTAATCAGCAGTCATTTCCCTATGAAAATTAATTATAAATTATTTGATATCAATGTACATGAGAGTGAGAATGTAAAAATATGATTTCTAATGTAAAAAAGAGAGAAAACGAATCCGCAAAACATATCCCTTAAAATAGATTAGAACCCAGTTTCAGTTTCAAAACTCTACCCATTTGGATTCCTTGGAGCACAGCACTGGTAAATATCTCCTTCTTCAGATTATTTTAAAATAGAAATCATCTAATATCAATTCCCCTTTTGTCAACAGATTATATCACTTAATCTTTTCTGATCTTCCCCATCACTTTCTCCCAAAGAACGCTAATATAATTCCCACTGAAATATAAAATCAGCAGGAAAAAGAATGCAATCATCTCCAAAAAAAGCACTTGCCAGGCTTTTTCTCCATACTGCATTCTTTGAAAAGAAATGCAGATGGTGCTAGAAATTTTATATTTTAAAGTGGTTATATTTAAAACTTTAAAAAAACCCTGTTCCTCTTTTGACCACTTAGGACCAAATTTCTCAATAAATTACACTGAAAAAAACAAAATAGTTTGCAAAATTAAAGAAAGGGAGAACCTACAAAACCTATATTCTGTGTTTTATAAACAAATATTTCTCAATAATAGGAAAAAATCAATAGGAAATGAGGATGATACACCACATAAATATTTCTCTCCTTACTGCCCTGTACCACACATAATGAATTTTGGAAATTTGAACAACACTCTTAATAGCTAAGCAGATCTTTCAGTATGTGATATCTTCTATGTGTGAGCTTGATTAAAATAATTTCTATCTCAAAGCAAAGAAACCCAATGCTATTAGTAGGTAGCTAATTGGACTGCAAGGAGATCCAACCAGTCCATCCTAAAGGAGATCAGTCCTGGGTGTTCATTGGAAGGACTGATGCTGAAGCTGAAACTCTAATACTTTGGCCACCTCATACGAAGAGTTGACTCATTGGAAAAGACCCTGATGCTGGGAGGGATTGGGGGCAGGAGGAGAAGGGGACGGCAGAGGATGAGATGGCTGCATGGCATCACTGACTCGATGGACATGAGTTTGAGTGAACTCCGGGAGTTGGTGATGGACAGGGAGGCCTGGCTGCTGCGATTCATGGGGTCGCAAAGAGTCGGACACGACTGAGCGACTGAATTGAACTGAACTGAACTGAACTGAACTGAACTGAAATTGATTTTGAAACACTGAAAATTGTTCAGTGAGAAAAACAGATTTCAGTTTGTGAAATGGTATACTAGGTAAATTATTTTGAAAAGGGGACAGAGAGCACAGACTTATACATCCAGGCAGTGTATTTTTATGAAGAGCATTGATAGATATTTTGAATTTAAGTAGTAGTAGTACATTCAAGACATAATGGCAACTACTTCATGCTGTTAAACAATAGACAATAAGCATAACAAAACATCTCTTAGATCACATTTGATTATAATATTAAAATTAAACAGACAATAAAGAAAAATTAACAACTATTTTTGATAGAAAAATGGTGTCTAAATCACTTTTTTACTGTATTAAGTTGTATAATACCTCAATTTGCAAACAGTATTTTCAATGCATTCCTTATAGAGTTTCTGTTAGTACTAAGTACCAAAACCTGAAAGCATTCATAGTGTGACAACGTGAGGAGCTCTGTAGTCATGCTGTCCAGCAAAACCAGAGAAAATCAGTAAAAATAAAATCCCAACCATTAAAATATCTGGAAATGGTCTGAGGGCATACAGCAAAAATGTGAACATTTATTTAAGAAAATCTAAAACTTTTTGAGAACAATTATGTCTGTGACTGTGGAACCAAGACTTAACTCTGTCTCTCTTCTCTCTAAGATCAGTGAGATGGAAACTCCAACTCCTGACCGGAACAGCCAGAAATGCAAGGCCCCTTTACCACCTATAGCTCCTAGTTAGAGGGCTATTTTCTGAGGAGAAGCTGGGTGTCAAAAGTTCTCCTTCTGCCCCCAGCTAATTGTTTTTGAGTTTAAATTCAAGAAATGTGCAATAGTGAGCTTGGGAGTGCTTTCTCCCACCTGGCCCACACTCATGAGATGAAAGTTCTACCTTGGGCATGACTGCACTGAAGATACTAGGGTCTTATTCTTTCTGGCCTTGATGTGTGGAGCAGAAATTCCACATCAGGAGTGGGAAGCCAAAGGAGGCCTGGGGCTGTTGCCCTCCCACTCAAACAAAATGTTCTCTTACTCAATTGGGGGTCATTTGGAGAGAAGTGCACTGTTGTCCCACTCCCAGCAGTAAAGACATGGCCCAAAGTTTTTGCACAGGGAAGAAGCTGGAGATATTACAGAGAGTTGTTGATCTCTTTTCGAAAGAAGTGACTTAATTTGCCACAGAGTTTGGAGAGGTTTAACTCACAGGTGAGATGGATTCATTGAATCATCAAAGATATAAGCTAAACTGTTGCAGGCTTATTTGCAAAAGACAAATGAGGAAAGAGACATCAAGGAGGAATTTTTCTGATTGAAGAAAAATATCAAACACTAACCATAGGGCTATCTCTTTAAAGGAGTCCAGGTTTGATTGTATCAGTCTGTGAGCAAGTTATGTATTACATCATTGTTGTAAGTTAGACAACCAACCAATAATTTGTGGGGCTTAACAGATGGCTACAGATAAGGAAAGAGTCTTGCTGAAGGCAGTGTTACCCAAGTGACTGTGGGCATAACCAAGGGTGCATTCTCTTGAAACACAATATCAAAGGTCTCATACTGTAGGGAGAAATAGACTCCACCAAAGTAACTCCAAAATCACTGTGGACTGTGACTGCTGTCATGAAATTAAAAGATGCTTGCTCCTTGGAAGGAAAGCTATGAAAACCTAGATAGTATATTAAGAAACAGAGACTTCACTTTGCCCAAAAAGGTCCATAGAGTCAAAGATATGGTTTTTCCAGTAGTCATGTATGAGTGTGAGGTTTGATCCATAAAGAAGACTGAGAGCCAAAGAATCGATGCTTTCAAATTGTGGTGCTGGAGAAGATTCTTGAGAGTCCCTTGGACAGCAAGCAGACCAAATCAGTCAATCCTAAAGGAAATTAACCCTGAAAAAATTCACTGGAAGAACTGATGCTGAAGCTCCAATACTTTGGCCATCTGATGTGAAAAGCTGACTTGTGGGAAAAGACCCTGATGCTTGGAAAGATTGAAGACAAAAGGAGACATGGGCAGCAGAGGATGAGATGGTTAGATAGCGTCACCAACTCAATGGACATGAATCTGAGCAAACTCCGGAAGGTAGTGGAGGACAAAGGAGAGGGTGTGTTGCAGTTCATGGGGTCCCGAAGAGTCAGACACAACTTAGCAACTGAACAACAACAATAAAGTAATCCAACTAGTCAGCTGGATTCATTCTGGAAATTGATCATCTGGTTTTAAAATTATATAGAATTACTGAGCAACTGAACAACAAGAATGAGATACCTGGAATAGTCAAAATAATCTTGAACAAAATTGGGAAACTCGCGTTTGCCTATTTCAAAGCCTACTGCAAAGAAATGTAAATCACAACAATGATACGTTCTAATGTGGAACTGGCATAAAAATAGCCTTTAAGTAAAAGCAAAAGTGTTAGTCACTCAGTCCTGTCTGACTCTTTGCTACCCCATGGGATGTAGCCCGACAGGCTCCTCTGTCAATGGGATTTTTCCAGGCAAGAATACCAGAGTGGGTTGCCACTTCCTTCTCCAGGGGATCTTCCCATCCCAGGGATCAAACCTGGGAAAAAGAAACTTAAAAATCAATGAAATAGAATTGGGAGCTGAGAAGTAAGTATATGTCTATGAATCTAATATAATTCAATGGGGAAAGAAATCTTTTTAAAAATAATAATGGGACAATTGCATAACCACATGCCAAAGAATGAAATTAGATCCTTTTACCTCAAACTATATACAAAAATTAACTCAGTGTATATCAGAAACCCAAATGTGAGAATTTAAACTATACTTTTCTTACAAGAAAACATAAGATAAATTTTTGAGCTTACATAAGCAGTTAGTTCTTAAAGATGAACAAAAAATAGAGATGTTTGTACTTTATCAAAATTAAAAACTTTTCTGATTCAGTCAACACTATTATGAAAATTAAAAGGCCACCAATGCAGTGGGAGAAAATATTTGCAAATCAGATACCTGATAAAGCACTTGTACTTTGAATATGTAAACAACTCTTACAACTAATTTAAAAAAATTACAATCTAAACATAAAGAATCTGAATAGATATCTCTCATAATGCCCATATATAAGACACTGAGCATATGAAGAGGTGTTCGATATCATTAGTAAACAGAGAAGTGCAAATCAAATTAACAATAAGATACCATTTCACACTCATTAGGATAACTAAAATTCAAATGATAAATACTAGTGAGGATGTAGAGAAACTGGAAAACTTCATCAGTGTTGGTTGAAATATAAAATTGTGCAACAAATTTGGAAACATTCTGGAAGATCCTCAAATGATTAAAGATAAAATTACCAAATGATCCAACAATTCCAGTGCTTTGCATATATCCAGGAGAAAAAGTTCAGTTCAGTTCAGTCACACAGTTGTGTCTAACTCTTTGCGACCCCATGGACTACAGCATGCCAGGCCTCCCTGTCCAGCACCAACTGGAGCCTACTCAAACTCATATCCATCATGTCAGTGATGCCATCCAACCATCTCATCCTCTGTCGTCCTCTTCTTCTCCCGTCTTCAATCTTTACCAGCATCAGGGTCTTTTCAAATGAGTCAGTTCCTCCCATCAGGTGGCCAAAGTATTGGAGTTTCAGCTTCAACATCAGTCCTTCCAATGAACACCCAGGACTGACCTCCTTTAGGATGGACTGGTGGGATCTCCTTGCAGTCCAAGGGACTCTCAAGAGTCTTCTCCAACACCACATTTCAAAAGCATCAATGCTTTGGTGCTCAGCTTACATTATAGTCCAACTCTCACATCCATACATGACCACTGGAAAAACCATAGCCTTGACTAGGTGGACCTTTGTTGGCAAAGTATTGTCTCTGCTTTTTAATATGCTGTCTAGGTTGATCATAACTTTCCTTCCAAGGAGTAAGTATCTTTTAATTTCATTGCTGCAATCACCATCTACAGTGATTTTGGAGCCCAGAAAAATAAAGTCAGCCACTATTTCCACTGTTTCCCCATCTATTTGCCATGAAGTGATAGGACTGGATGCCATGATCTTACTTTTCTGAATGTTGAGCTTTAAACCAACTTTTTAACTCTCCTCTTTCACTTTCATCAAGAGTCCCTTTAGTTCTTCTTCACTTTCTGCCATAAGGGTGGTGTCATCTGCATATCTGAGGTTATTGTTCTTTCTCCTGGCAATCTTGATTCCAGCTTGTGCTTCCTCCAGCCCAGCGTCTCTCATGATGTACTCTGCATAGAAGTTAAATAAGCAGGGTGACAATATACAGCCTGACGTACTCCTTTTCCTATTTAGAACCAGTCTGTTGCTCCATGTCCAGTTCTAGCTGTTGCTTCCTGACCTGCATACAGCTTTCTCAAAAGGCATATCAGGTGGTCTGGTGTTCCCATCTCTTTCAGAATTTTCCAGTTTATTGTGATCCACACAGTCAAAGGCTTTGGCATAGTCAATAAAGCAGAAATAGATGTTTTTCTGACACTCTCTTCCTTTCTCGATGATCCAGAGGATTATTGGCAATTTGATCTCTTGTTCCTCTGCCTTTTCTAAAATGAGCTTGAACATCTGGAAGTTCACAGTTCACGTATTGCTGAAACCTGGCTTGGAGAATTTTGAGCACTACTTTACTAGCGTGTGAAATGAGTGCAATTGTGTGGTAGTTTGAACATTCTTTGGCATTGCCTTTCTTTGGGATTGGAATGAAAACTGACCTTTTCCAGTCCTGTGGACACTTCTGAGTTTTCCAAATTTGCTGGCATATTGAGTGCAGCACTTTCACAGCGTTATCTTTCAGGATTTGAAATAGCTCAACTGGAATTCCATTACATTCACTAGCTTTTTTCGTAGTGATGCTTTCTTTTTTTTTTTATTATTATTTTTTTTTCCAGTGGGTTTTGTCATACATTGATATGAATCAGCCATGGATTTACATGTATTCCCAATCCCGATCCCCCCTCCCACCTCCCTCTCCACCCGATTCCTCTGGGTCTTCCCAGTGCACCAGGCCGGAGCACTTGTCTCATGCATCCCACCTGGGCTGGTGATCTGTTTCACCATAGATAGTATAACTGTTGGTGGGAATGCAAACTAGTACAGCCGCTATGGAAAACAGTGTGGAGATTTCTTAAAAAACTGGAAATAGAACTGCCATATGACCCAGCAATCCCACTTCTGGGCATACACACTGAGGAAACCAGATCTGAAAGAGACACGTGCACCCCAATGTTCATCGTAGTGATGCTTTCTAAGGCCCACTTGACTTCACATTCCAGAATGTCTGGCTCTAAGTGAGTGATCACACCATCATTGTTATCTGGGTCATTAAGATCTTTTTTGTACAGTTCTGTGTATTCTTGCCACCCCTTCTTAGTATCTTCTTCTTCTGTTAGGTCCCTACCACTTCTGTCCTTTATTGAGCCCATCTTTGCATGAAATGTTCCCTTGGTATCTCTAATTTTCTTGAAGTGATCTCTAGGCTTTCCCATTCTGTTGTTTTCCTCTATTTCTTTGCATTGATCCCTGAGGAAGGCTTTCTTATCTCTCCTGGCTATTCTTTAGAACTCTGCATTCAAATGGGTATATCTTTCCTTTTCTCCTTTGCTTTTCACTTCTCTTCTTTTCACAGCAATTTGTAAGGCCTCCTTAAACAGCCGTTTTGCTTTTTTGCATTTCTTTTTCTTGGGGATGGTCTTGATTTCTGTCTCCTTACAATGACACAGACCTCTGTCCATAGTTCATCAAGTACTCTGTCTACCAGATCTAGTCCCTTAAATCTGTTTCTCACTTCCATTGTATAGTCATAAGGGATTTGATTTAGGTCATACCTGAATGGTCTAGTGGTTTTCCCCACTTTCTTCAATTTCAGTCTGAATTTGGCAATAATGACTTTATGATCTGAGCCACAGTCAGCTCCTGATCTTGTTTTTGCTGACTGTAGAGAGCTTCTCCACCTTTGGTTGCAAAGAATATATCAGTCTGATTTTAGTGTTGACCCTCTGGTGATGCCCATGTGTAGAGTCTTCTCTTGTGTTGTTGGAAGAGGGTGTTTGCTATGACCAGTGTGTTCTCTTGGCAGAACTCTATTAGCCTTTGCCCTGCTTCATTCTGTTCTCCAAGGCCAAATTTGCCTGTTACTGCAGGTATTTCTTGACTTCCTACTTTTGCATTCCAGTCCCCTATAATGAAAAGGACATCTTTTTGGGGCGTGGCGGCTGCGATAGCTCAGGAGCCCGCTGAGCAGAGCTACGCAAAGGTCAGGCATGGCGGCAGAGAGCGACTACCCCGCATCCAAGGTAAGGAACTGTGGCTGCGCTTTGCTGGAGCGGCCGTGAAGAGATTCCCCACGTCCAACGTAAGAGAAACCCAAGTAAGATGGTAAGCACTGAGAGAGGGCTTAAGAGGGCAGACAGACTGAAACCACAGTCACAGACAAGTAGCCAATCTGATCACATGGACCACAGCCCTGTCTAACTCAATGAAACTAAGCCATGCCGTGTGGGGCCACCCAAGACAGCCGGGTCATGGTGGAGAGGTCTGACAGAATGTGGTCCACTGGAGAAGGGAATGGCAAACCACTTCAGTATTCTTGCCTTGAGAACCCCATGAACAGTATGAAAAGGCGAAAAGATAGGACACTGAAAGATGAACTCCCCAGGTTGGTAGATGCCCAATATGCTACTGGAGATCAGTGGAGAAGTAACTCCAGAAAGAATGAAGGGATGGAGCCAAAGCAAAAACAACACCCAGCTGTGGATGTGACTGGTGATAGAAGTAAGGTCCAATGCTGTAAAGGGAAATATTGCATATGAACCTGGAATGTTAGGTCCATGAATCAAGGCAACTTAGACGTGGTCAAACAGGAGATGACAAAAGTGAACGTCGACATTCTAGGAATCAGCGAACTAAGATGGACTGGAATGGGTGAATTTAACTTAGATGACCATTACATCTACTATTCTGGGCAAGAATCCCTTAGAAGAAATGGAGTAGCCATCATAGGCAACAAAAGAGTCTGAAATGCAGTACTTGTAAATAGTAGTACATATTTATTAAACTGAAATGCCCTACTTTACCATCCTCTGTCCCAATTTTAAATTGAGAAGTTGAGCAACTTGCCTGAGGTTGACCAGCTAGTGAACAGCAAAACTGGCTGGCTGATTGAATAAAGAGTCCTTAAATGGTAGTTATAAAGCTGTATCACTTCTGGACATGAAGATAGCATCATTTTCTATTTCTATAATGCAAGATAATATCCATGGCAAAATTATGTTTCCTGTTTGAAGATCAGAAATTATATTTGAAGGAAAGCCTCCATCATGGAAAGAAAACAGGCTGTTGCTAGTAGATTAAGAAGTGTTGCACAAAAACATGTTAGGTTGTTTCCATGAATGACAAAATTCAAGAAGTGAAAAGGATCACAATCATATATCTTAAGCATTTTGTATCTCACATGTATACATGGAAATTAACAAATATTACTGCTTTTAACTCACATATATATATGGAAATAACATATATTACTGCTTTTAACTTTACTGCTCATGTTCCAAGTTAGCATGCCTTCAAGCTCTTCTTTAATGAAAGCTATGCACCTTTTCGTTAGAAATAAATTATCTGAAAAATGATATAGGAGATACAGATATGTAAAACTGTGAAGGATAGTAAAGTTACAGAACATAAGGAAAATTAGAAAGCAAAACAGAAGTGCTTGAGACACATATTTCTTTCTGTGTCTCTTTTGGCAGAATGAGAATTAAAAGATTTTCTAAGTTTGATATCATAGCAATTAATGATTACATTTGGTATATACATTAACAGTATGACTTCTTTTTAAAGATAACAGCTGATTCTTTTGCAACAATTTTTTTCACTTATGGGACTATTTATCAAAATATGAAGTAAATAAAAATTACATCATTATTTTAGCGAGGGATATTATCTCTTAGAAGACTAATCTTAAGCAAGGACAATGAGACTTGAAGGATGTATTTTTTAAGATGTGCTTGGAAAAATTATTTAATATATGTTATTTAAAATTCTGACTATATTTCAGCCTGGTTTGTCAAACTAATATATGCTTTTTCTAGAAAATGAATGTTTTTCTAAAAATGAATGTATTTCTGTGTAAAGCTTCTCATCTAAAATTGTATTAGAAAAGAAAAAAATGAAAATAATATCTATGCTAAATATACTATTTAGCATCAAGTAGATGTTAATGATTTGAGAGGCTCCTTAATATAATTGACTTTCTTATTTAAATGCAGTTCTGTATTTTTATTTCTAAGACATACATAATGTTAAATTGCTCTAAATTTTTGTTGTTTTTCATTGTAAATATATAATTACATACATTTCAGAATATTTGTATAATAAAGTAATTATTATAAGGGCTTGAATAGAGCATTCAAATGGAATAGACTATACATAAAAGCATAAGCAGACTTTAAAATTCTGCTTCATTAATAACAGCTTACTGTGATAGGCAATACTTTGTGGTCAATTATGACTGGGGATGATTCCTTCCATTAACCAAAGATAGATATATACAAAGAGAAGAAAGTATGGAAGGGAAACATTTTGAATATATTGATTTATAGATGTCTATGAAACATAAAGGTGGAATGGTTCAGTAGGTTAAGGAAAATATAGGTCTGTAACTTAAGGGTGTAGTTTGATAAAGGGATAGATTTGAGATTAGCCACCATGTGGAAATTGAAGTGTAGGTTGTCTCTTTTCCAGGTTTTGTAATTTTTAAAGTGAGTCCTGCATAAAACACAGGAGAGCAAAAGAGTGGAGCCTCCTGCACTGAATAATTACCAGTGGAAGCTAGTAATATCTTAAAACTGGCAGGAAGAAAATGGGCTCGTAAAAAGAGATGGCTATTAGACTGAGGAAAAGGGATAGATAAGGGAATCAAGGGGCTCAGTACCTTGGAAGAGTAGCTATATTAAATACACAGAAAGGAAAGTTAGGACAGGCTCTTTCACACTGTGAGGTTAGTTAATCTAGATGATGCTAAGGTTCAAGTTGTGCCATGCTACCCCCATATATATTGAAGAAAGGATATCAAGGATCTTAGAGTCTAAGATGTTGGAAACACTGTCTGACTGGGACATACATAACAATAAAGTGTAGACATTAGGGTGTAGAGGGAGATTTTGAATTAGAAATCAGTTTGAATGAATTGAAGTCAGTAATGAAAATGAGGAGGCTTCTTCTTTGCTGGCACTGATTTTCCCTTTGTAGTATAGTCTGAAGTCAGGAAGGTTGATTCCTTCAGCTCCATTCTTTCCTAAGATTGCTTAGGCTATTCAGGGTTTTTTGCCTTTACATACAAATTGTGAAATTTGGGGCCTGAGACTTTATTTCAAAAATATGTTGAACAGGTAGAAAAGGAGAGACGAATAAGGAAAAATACTACTTTAGATAGCAAACCTCATTTGAATCACTATGTTATTTCTTAACATCAGTTAATCATGACAATTTTAACCAGTATATAATTCACCAGAAGTAAGTGCAAGAGATATTCCACCTTATTTTCTTCACATAACTATCCAGTTCATCATATAGATGTTGACACAATATTAGACTTCAAAGATACATTGGGAGTTGTTGTGATTCTCAGCCATTGTATGTGTGAGTGAGGTTGATAGATGAGAAAAGGAGGAAAGAAGAGATGTCCCAATATATTTTATAAATGCTCAAAAATGAGGAAGAGAATTTGAGTCACCCTCCAGAGGAAGTAGAATGCCATTTATCTTCAGTTTATCCCATCTACCAACATTCACTTCAATTGGCCAAATATACAGACATGTCAGTCAACTGTCATCAACATTGTTAAATTGTTTTGTTACTTTGCATCGATGAGGTAATTCTTCATCTTGAAAATCTTAGTTTGATTTCTGCATTAGTAAACACTGGTACTGTGCCATTTTGGAGGGGGATACACACACACATACATAGTCCTCTATTCAAATGACTTTTCAATGAAACAAAAAACTCCAGTTCCATCTCAGGTTTGGCTAGTCTCTTAAAATTTGTTGTACTGAAATAAAACCTGAAAAAGACTATATAAAACAATCACTGGACAATGGCATAATTTCTAGAGTATCTAATAAACGAAATGCCTAAACTTATGTTGAAAAGCTGTCAAGATAATTTAAAACTTTAGTTGTAAGTCAGGATCCAGAGTTCTGTTTATAAATATGTGGAGAGAACACTGCTTGTTTTCTTCTATCAAACAGGAGAAATAAAAACCATTTGGAAAGCTTTTTGCTAAGGCAAGTGCTATAGACAACATAAAAGAACAGCTATACTTACAGTGACCCTGTGAGATCTTTCTAGGTCTGTAATTCCCTCTCAAGCAACCCCAAGACCTAGGATGTATATATTAATATTATGATGTCAGTAGTGTCAGCATGATAAGGACAAAAAAGGTTGATTCGGTTGATTATCATCTGTGATTTACATACAGAGACAGCCACCCAGAGCAATTATACTGTTTTGAGACAATCTGCTCTTCAACAGTTTTAACCAGATTTACTAGACATAAACATTCCATTTGTCACACTGTGTCAAATAATACTTTAAAATCATGATTCCAATGATTAAGATATTACCTCCACCTCGTAATTTTCAAAGTGATATGTTAGTAAATATAAGGCAGAAAAGAAAAATAAATGTGTTTATCATGTAAATGGACAACTGGTTTTTTAAATGCTTTGTTTAATATTTTGGAACATAAATGAGCTCATAACTATCTGAAAACCTTGATTTGTTCTCTTTCCAAAATATTTTCTCCTGGTATGATTTCTTAGCTAGGTTTAGCATTTTTTATTTTCCCCCACATACTAAAAGCTGAAAGTGACCATTTTTCTAGTGAATCATTATTTTGAAGTGAGACTGAGCATTTATGTTAGTGAAGAGGAAACAAAAATTGGATAATGTTTCAGGTTTGATACTTTTTGAATTTGCTTTTCCACTCAAGTGAACTAAATTGGCAGGTGGGAAAAAATCTATCTAAAACATTTTATAAAATAAAAGCATTTCTGAGAGTAGCTATTAGAAATATTTGGTGCTAAAGGGAATCATCTTTCAGTATTGTTTACTGAGTACTTAGGACATGTGTTATGGTATAAGCCTGTAAAAATTAGTTTTTAAAGAAGCTCTCTAAGAGTTTGCAATCTAAAAGGGAAAGTAGTCAACATTGATAGAGTACTTAGTCTATGGCAGGCACCAGTTTAAGCACTTTATAAATATTAATATGTTTAATCATTGTAAGAACCCTAAGATACAAGTATTATTAGTTACATTTTAGAAATAAGGACAAGGAGGTACAGATAGTTTGAGTGACTTGCTCAAGGACGCCAACTGTGTTAACATTTAGCCAGCCAGTGAGGTTACTGCAAGACTTTGAGAGAGCTAAAATACATAGCATAATTTTTTCACCTTTCTGAATTGGAAACAAAGTGAGAAAGAGATGTTAGAGTCAAATGGCCAAAACTTAACCTGTTACTTATAATGCCTGTGGTGAAGAACTGGAGCATTACATTTGTTTGCCAAAGATTATCTGCCAAAATTTTGCTTGTTTGCCAAAAATTTTAACCCTAAATTGGACACACTGTCCCTGGCAGTGGTTTAAAAATCAATGATTTCCAGGGTCATCTGCCTAAAAAATATGTCATAAAAGAGCAGAACAGAACATAGGTTCTTTGCAGGAAGGTAGATTAGATAGAAGAAAAAAGAACAAAAAGAAAAAAGAGAGAGGGCACACATGCTACCATCTTCCAGTATTAGTTTCTTATTTCTCTAAAGGGAAAGTGAAAGTCACTCAGTCATGTCCAACTCTTTGAGACCCCATGGACTGTAACCTGCCAGGTTTCTCTGTCCATGGCATTCTCCAGGCAAGAATACTGGAGTAGGTAGCCATTCCCTTCTCCAGGGGATCTTCCTGACCCAGGGATCAAATCTGGGTCTCTCGTGTTGCAGGCAGAATTTTTTTTTTTTACCATCTGAGCCACCAGGGAAGCCCTATTTCTGTAAGAATCACCACAAATTTATTAGATTAACACATTACCTATTTGTTATCTTACAGTTCTGGAGTTCAGAGTTCCTAGAATCAAGGTATTGGTAAGGCTGTGTTCTTTGTGGAGGCTCTAGGGAGAATATGTGTCCTTGCACTTACTAGCTTCTACAGGCCACATGCATGCTTTAGCTCATGGCCCTCTTCCTTCATCTTCAGAAATTCATCATTCCACCCTCTACCACTTTTGTCATGTTGTGTTCTGCCTCTTTGATACATCTTGCATGCCTTTTATGAGGACCTTTGTGATTTATATTGAACTAACTAGGATCATCCAGGATGGTCTTCCAATCTCAAGATTCTTAATTACATCTCAACATGTATGTCAAGTGCCTCTTGACATATAAGGCAACACACTCATAGTTTCCAGGGACTATGTTCGGAAGAAATTGTTACATCTAACATATCTCCTCAATTTCACCACTGGGAAGGAGTAAATAAAAGAGAAAAAAGAGTAAAAATTGTGACCCTAGTGTGGCTTTTTTCAGATGGCATCATAATATTAGGAAAAAGAGACTCTGTCCCTGGTCAGCATTTGATAGTGTGTGGCTCCTTTCTCAGTGGATTTAACCAGTAATGTCATCCTTAATCAAAGCTAGTATTGTTTCTCTCAGAACAGGAAATCATGAGTAGCTTTTACTTTATTAACCAGTTTCCCATTGCCAGCTAAGTTGCTTTATGTACCTTTTGGGGACCATTTACATATTCCATATTAAAAGTGAGCTATTGAAGTTTTCAGGTATTATAATTGAATTGTGTATTCACCCTTATTAATTCTGTGAGGTTTTGCTTCATACATTTTTGTTTTCTATTAAGTGCACATATGCCCATGATAACTATACTTTCATGATGGATTGACCCTTTTCACATTATATAATATTTTGTTTGTCTCTCTCTAGTAACAATAGTTACAATTTGCTGAATGCTTATTATGTTCCAGACACAATTCTAAGCAAGTATTATTTGTTGTTCATGTACAATTGCATTGTATTGAAACTATTAAACAGATTCTGTTTTTTCATTAATTTCTTTTTTTAGGTTTATTTCCCATATTAATGCCTGTTTAGCTTTATTTTATTTTTTATTCTTTCCCAATTATTTTTATTAGTTGGAGGCTAATTACTTTACAATATTGTAGTGGTTTTTGCCATACATTGACATGAATCAGCCATGGATTTACATGTGTTTCCCATCCTGAACCCCTCTCCTACCTCCCTCCCCATCCCATCCCTCTGGGTCTTCCCAGTGCACCAGACCTGAGCACTTGTCTCATGCATCCAACCTGGACTGGCAATCTGTTTCACACTTGATAATATACATGTTTCGATGCTGTTCTCTCAGATCATCCCACCCTCGCCTTCTCCCATAGAGTCCAAAAGTGTGTTCTATACATCTGTGTCTCTTGTTCTGTCTTGCATATAGGGTTATTGTTACCATCTTTCTAAATTCCATATATATGCATTAGTATACTGTATTGGTGTTTTTCTTTCTGGCTTACTTCACTCTGTATAATGGGCTCCAGTTTCATCCACCTTATTAGAACTGATTCAAATGAATTTTTTTAATGGCTGAGTAATATTCCATTGTGTATATGTACCACAGCTTTCTTATCCATTCATCTGCTGATGGGCATCTAGGTTGCTTCCATGTCCTGGCTATTATAAACAGTGGTGTGATGAACATTGATTTCTTATAGAAAAATAACTTTCAGTGGCGTTTTTATTCTTTGAGTATTGAGGGCAATATTTAATGTTTCCTTGTGCTGAAGTATTTTTCATATGCCTCATTTTGGACTATTTAGTGTATTTATTTACTGATTGTTGAACAATCTGGTGTCTATCCCAGACCCATGTTTTCTATCAAGAATTAGGCTTCTCTTAAGCCTTGGTCACTGTTATCTAGCATATTTGCATTAGTCCCCATTCACCCTAAAATACAGGAAATGTAATGATAAGAAGCATTTCAAAACCATTTCTATAAAAAATACTTCAACTAGAGTATTTTTGCTTGTTCAGCAAAGCTCTTTTCTGATAGATTTGATCACTAAAAATCTGCCCAGATTGCACAAACAAGATCTACATTTCCCATCAAGTACTATTATCAGTTGTATTTCTTATATTCTTTCTGAATGATGAAACTTTAAGAATCAGCATCTCATGTCCCTCATTCCCTTAAAATATGAGTAACATCAGAAATCTACATTTAATTTCTTATGTGTATGTGTGTGCACACATGCATATTGCAGTCTAAAGGTGAATACTGATGTAGAGATTTTGATGGATGACAAATGGGTGAGAGTAGAGAAAATTATATTATTCTTATTGAATTAAAATGAAGGAAAGGGATGGTTGTTCAGTTCTCTGATGATTCTACGACTATAAGCTGGGAGACTCAGGTAGCGGAAACTATGTTTCCCAGAAGGCTTTTTCAATTTTGACAATTCTGAATTACCTCAGGAGCAAAATAAATGTTTCCCTCTAATTGTGATTTTAAATTCAGTTCCATGCATCTACTACTTGGTGAACTATTCGCTAATAGTTACTTTCAGGTTGATTTTTTTTTCCCAAAAATCTTTTGCAATTTTGTCTTGGTCTGTCCTTTATAGTTACCTTTTCCTGTTTCTTTTTATTTGAATGTTATTTCTTTGTCGATTCATCACCTATTTTCCATCAAGATGACCTTCTTTTAAAAAAAAAATTAGAAACTTTTTACATATTAGCTCTTTGTGATATGGGTTGCACTTTTTTTTAAAATTGGAGAATAATTGCTTTACAATGTTGTGCTGATTTCTGCTGCTCAACAGCCTGAATCAGTTCTAAGTATCCATATAACTCCTCCCTCTAGAGCCTCCCTCACACACCCGATCCCACCCCGCTAGGTTTGCACAGAGCACCAAGTCAAACTCCTTGTGCTATACAGCTCCTTTCTATTAGATATGCGTTTTATACATAGTAGTGTATACGTCAGTGCTGCTCTTTCAATTCCTTCCACCCTCTCCTCTCTTCACTGTGTTCACAAGTCTGTTCTGTATGTCTGTGTCTCTATTGCTGCCCTGCAAAAAGGTTTATCAGTATCATTTTTATAGATTATATATATATATACACATTCATATACGATATTTTTTTTTTCTCCTTCTGACTTACTTCACTCTGTTTAACAGGCTCTAGGTTTATCTACCTCACTACAACGGACTGAAATTGATTGTGTTTATGGCTGAATAATATTCCATTGTATATATGTACCAACTTCTTTATCCATTCATCTGTTGATAGATATGTAGGTTACATCCATGTCCTGGCTATTGTAAATAGTGCTGCTATGAACACTGGGGTACAGGGGTCTTTGAAATTATAGTTTTCTGAGGGTATATGCCTAGTCCCACTTATTAGAACACTTCGTAACACCAGGCTGTGCGGTGCTTAGTCCCTCAATCATGTCCGACTCTTTGCAGCCCCATAGACTGTAGCCCACCAGGCTCCTCTGTCCACGGGGATTCTCCAGGCAAGAATACTGGAGTGGGTTGCCATGCCTTCCTCCAGGGGATCTTCCCAACCCAAGGATCGAATCCAGGTCTCCTGCATTACAGGTGAACTCTTTGCCATCTGAGCCACCAGGGAAGCCCATGAATACTGGAATGAGTAGCCTGTCCCTTCTCCAGGGGATCTTCCTGACCCAGGAATTGAACTGGAGTCTCCTGCATTGCAAGTGGATTCTTTACCAACTTAGCTACCAGGGAAGCCCTCCTAACACCATACACAAATATAAAATCAAAATGGATTAAAGACTTAAGTGTAAAGCCAAATACTATAAAACTCATAGAGGAAAATGTAAGCACAACATTCTCTGACATAAATCTCAGCAGGATCCTCTTTCACCCATCTCCTGGAGTAATGGATATAAAAACAGAAGAAAACAAATGGGACCTAATTAAACTTAAAAGCTTTTCACAGCAAAGGAAACTATAAATAAATTGAAAAGGCAGCCCTCAGAATGGGAGAGAATAATTGTAAATGTAGCAACTAACAAAGGATTAATTTCCAAAGTATACAAGCAGCTCATGTAGCTCAGTATCAGGAAAACAAACAACCCAATCAAAAAATGGGTGGAAGACCTAAATAGACATTTCTCCAAACTGGCTAATAAACACCTGAAAAGATGCTCAACATCATTCATTGTTAGAGAAATGCAAGTCAAAACTACAAGGAAGCTTCACCTGGCACAGGTCAGAATGGCCATCACGAAGAAATCTACAAACAATACGTGCTAGGGAGGGTGTGGGGAAGAGGGAACCCTCTTGGACTGTTGATAAGAATATAAATTAATACAGCCACTGTGGAGAACAATATGGAGACTCCTTAAAAAACTAGGCATAAAACTACCCTGGTGGTGGGGGTGGTGGCTTAGGTGCTAAATCGTGTCTGACTCTTGCCACCATAGGACTGTAGTCCGCCAGGCTTCTCTGTCCATGGGATTTCTCAGGCAAGAATACTGGAGTGAGTTGCCATTTCTTTCTCCAGGGGATCGTCATAACGCAGGGATCAAACCAGGGTCTCCTGCACTGCAGGTAGATTCTTTACCAACTGAGCCACTACGGAAGCCCAAAACTACCATATCACCCAGCAATTACACTACTGGTCATATACGTTTTGTAGTGATTTTTGTGAACAGGTTTGTGAAGCATTTTATTTGTCACCTTTTTTTAAGATTCCAAAATTATTAATTTCCATGCTTAATGTTACATTTAATTTTATTACTTTCTCTGATAATAGATATATAAACTATATATGATTTATATAAAGTTAATATAAATTAATTTTATTTTATACATTTAGAGCAGAGAGAAAAAAATTATAAATACACTTATAACTCATAATTCAGTTCTTTTGGCAACTAAATAGAGTATATAATTTTAAATAAAGTAGGTCAAATTCATTAGGAAATTACTGTCTGTTTTACCTAGACTAAGAAACCCTAAATCATCTTTTTGTATTTCTCAATGTTCTTTATTTTTAAAAAAGAGTGATTCTTTTCATCGTACTGCAGTATGCTGCTCTCTATTATGTATTATTTTTTGTGTCGCAGAACAATAGAGCAACATTTGTCAGCAAACATTCATATGCCTGCTTCTGCCTCTGTCTTCTTTTCAGTACTAAAATCATCCAGAGAAAATAGACTCGAGGGAGAAAGTAAACAAATTATAGAGGAACGACACAATTCCTCAGTGCAGGTTGGCAGCATGGATTCTACATGCCAGGCTTATTACAGTCTGGTGAGAAATTATAGAGGAGCCATTAAGCCTTGTCAAGGGTAGCATGAGCAGCATGTAAGAGGTTGATACTCAGCCCAGACAAATTGAACTTACTATTTTATTTAAAAATAACATTGATCATAGCAAAAGTAGATTTTCAGAGGGTTAATATATAGGATTGTCACTTTATTTTGCTGAATTTGAATATATACCATCTACCTTTTACTGGGCAAGAACAAAAACAAAGCAAAACAAAACAAAAAAATGAAAGAATCTAGATTACAGCTCATAAGCGCTGGATCTGAGTCCCAGATCTTATATTACTAAGGAAAATAGATGGGCAATGTAATCCTTCTTGATATCCAGATCTCTGTGTTTAATAAAGAAAATATGGATGCCATATCATTGTGAAGATGAAAAATGAGACAATATACAGAAAACTCCCAGATGATAAGGGAAATAAAGACCAAAGTACTGTTTGAGTTCTATCATGGGTGTGGAGCTATTGGCAGGGAAAACATGCAAGAATGAATATGAATATGGGCAAATCACACAGTGCTGTTGGAAGAAAGTAGCCATTTAAAGTCATTTGGATTTATTTAAATTATAGGTAATATTAATAGAAATGCAGCAAATAAATTTGGGAAAGAACACTGGTCTAGATCATGAGTGCCCTTGAATGTTAGACTAAATAATATTGATTTCATTCCATGGAAAATGAGAAATGGAAAGCTATTCTGAAGAAAATAGAAAGTGAAAAACTGGTATGATAAATAGGTTAAAATGACCCCAAAAAGTTTGGGGGGTGAAAAGGTTATGTTTGAGGCAAGGAAATTTCAAGTTATCTTATAGTACAAGTGGGAACGGAGGCTTGAGAAAAATACTGTTTGGAACTCAACTAGGATAATCATATTCAAAATTATTAGGTCAGTGCCAAGAATATCACATATATAATTCAATCTTATCTTCATGACAAGTCTAAGACAAGAGCTGTGGCTCTATTTCAAGGAGAGATAACTGAAACCAAAGACCACGCAGCTGGGGACTCAGGGGAGCAGAGATTTGAACCATAATGTCTCTCTCCAAGGCTGGTACTCAGCAGTTGTGCTATTTTAGAACCCCATCACTCATAGGGTAGCATGTGAAAGGCAGAATTTTGACATCATAACAGAAGTGTTCCAGCCTCAGTGACTGAAATAATGCAGATGACAATTGCAGAAAAAATGATATGGTAAAATAAAGGGAGACAAAGTGAGTCTGGTTTTGACATTTTAAGCTTTAGTCCTTTTGGATTATAAAAGTGGTGATGTCCAGCAAACAGATGGAAATGAAGGATGAACTAGGGAAGGATATGGAGAGACATGCTTTAGAGTTTTCCAAAAGGGGATGATGGACGATTCCAGGAAAGGGCTTGACAAGAGACGGTGAATACGGAAAATGCAGGCCAAGGGCAGGTCCCTGTGAAAAATCAGGAAGGGAACTGTAATTTCAGCACAGAACATAAGTATAATTTCATATCAGAGAATTTAAAGATCTTCCAGAGTAGCAATTCTCTCTTGCTTGGAGAAGCCACTGCACTGCTGGGCACCGTAAGCCTGTAAATCAATTAAACTCGAATTACAAAGTCAAACGGCATCTGTTCCCATCATGACATAAAACCCACTAAGATGAAGAATCTCTGACAGGAATAAGTTAAATTTTTTATAAGTTGCTGTTCCAGTGAGCTGTTTTTCTTCACATAGTTTCAATAACATCCAAGCAGACCTGGGGCTTGGAAGTGTCCTTAGAGATCACCTGGTCTAACATCCTTATTTTGAAAATGAAAAATCTAAGGCTTAGAGAAGGGACCCCAGGTCACGAAGCTAGCTTTTCCATAAATGGGTTCATTTATATTTACACTCACTAAATGTTTGGGGACCAAGCAACCTGTATTTCATGATTATACTTCCCTGAGAGTATTATTAAGAAGTACTTTATATAATGTGTGAGCACACAGTTTATTGAGACTTTAATTTGTGTACATTTTTCTCTCCCTTTGTAAAGAATGAAGCTATCATTTTGGTTTGTTTGTTATTTTCCCCCAAGGACATCTTCGTTGCAGGGATGAAAGCAGAGATTGCCTACAAACAAATGACTTTCATGTCTTTTAAGAATATTTTGAGAGAAAGAGGAAATGAAGCCTTGTAGGGGAAAAAATGACGAGGAGGTGAGAGTGAGAGAAAGAGGCATTAAATTATCTGCTGCCCCCTTCTCTTTTTGCTTTCAATCTTTCCCAGCATCAGGGTCTTTTCCAAAAAATAATCTCTTTTCATAAGGTGTCCAAAGTATTGGAGTTTCAGCTTCAACAACAGACCTTCCATTAAATATACAGGGTTATTTCCTTTATGATTGACTGGTTTGGTCTTTTTGCAGTTCAAGGGACTCTCAAGTCTTCTCCAGCACCATGATTTGAAAGCATCCATTCTTCATTTCTCAACCATTCTTATATTTTACAGTTCTTCATTTTACCAAAGTTCTTCTCTGCTCTTTTCTTCAGATACCTCACCCTCTATATTTGTTATTCCATAATCTAGGAATAGAAGTTATCTTTCTAAATCTCATGTTTTTCTTCAAAAGAATTCTAAAGTACAGTAGTATTCATCAGGAATGACATAGAGTCTGAAAAAAATGTGTTTGTAGCACTATTCCTTTTGTTTTTGACGGAACTCTAATTTTATTTTAAATAATTTTAATTTTAACAATCTTTTATGAAATGTATTAATAGCATTAATATTCTTCCCAAATATTCAGGGAAATTTATATTTTAGGAAAGTAAAACATGTACGGTGGTAACAAATAGCCATACCCAGAATTGCAAGCACATCTGTTTAGGAAGAACAGGATAGCAGTCAAGATACATACAAGTCAGTTCCTGTAAGGTGTCAAAGCAGCAATGTAACCAACTTCCTCCGAGTTAGGTAAGCTGAATTAATAGATATACATAATAAATGGTATCAGTTTGGAAGAAAAATAAAATACTTTTAAAAGTCTCTAAAAAGACATTTTTGCAAAGAAGATGGGGCCAAACTAGATTTGAAAATTAATATGTTACACCAAGGACGTACAAGAATGCTGAGTTTATCTTGGCACATTTAAGAGTGATTAACTTTTGTTGGACTGGTTAGAATAAATGAGTAATTGAGGCAAAACTGATTATATTTGAATACACTTTATTCTTAGGGATTAAATCCGTGGCAGAAAATTTGAAAATCATTCAATACTGTATAGCATGGGTCTTAACATAGGGTGCTATAGGGGATCTTTTAAAAACTATAAATCCCTGGGCCTGAACTCTAAACCAGTTAAACCAAAGGCTCTGGAGATGGGATCCAGAATGGGTATTTTTAAAATTCCGCAGGTCTTTCTCACATGTAGCCAGGTTGAATGCTACTCATCTTGGGATATTGAATGGGGGATGAGGGTTGGTTCACAGGCAGAATAATAGCCCTCAAAGATGTTCACAAACTAACTCTCAGAGCCAATGAATATGTTACCTTATATGGCAAAAGGGACTTTACAGGTATAGTAAAGTAAAGGCTTTTGAGATGGGCAGATTATCCTGGATTATCTAAGTGAGCCCAGTATAATCCAAGGGCCCTTTTAAGAGGGAGGCATGTCAGAGTCTTCCCCGGTGGCTCAGACAGTAAAGAATCTGCCTCCAGTGGAGAGACAGGGTTCGATCCCTGGGTCAGGAAGATCCTCTGGAGAAGGGAGTGTCAGCCCACTCCAGTATTCTTGCCTGGAGAATCCCCATGGACAGAGGAGCCTGGTGGGCTACAGTCCATGGGGTCGCAAAGAGTTGAACACAACTGAGCAACCGACACTTTTTCAGTGTCAGAGCCAGATATGTGGCCATGGAAGCAGAAGTTGGGATGATGCAGGGCTGTGAGTCAAGGAATACACGTGGCCTCTAGAAAAGGAAAAGAAACAGATTCTCCTCTAGAGCCTCCAGAAGCAATATTTTTCTGTTGACTCATTGTGTCTCTTTTGACTGCAATAAGCGGTTTGCAAGATCTTAGTTCCCCGACCAGGGATTGAACCCATGCTTCCGGCAGTGAAAGCACAGAGTCCTAACCACTGGACCAAAAGTTAGAACTGACTAACCTATTCCCATCTGCTGACTCATTGCAGACTTTTGTAAAAAAAAAAAAAAAAGTATAAATTTGTGTAGCTATAAGCAACTAGGTTTGTAGAATTTGTTGTAAGTAGTGAAAGAAAACTAGTACAGGTGGCTGCTTAAAATAGTGACCACCTAAATGATCATGCTCACGGTAAGAGAAAAATCAAGATGAACAATTGTTGCCACCTTGGGTCTGTTGTATCACAGGTGATATACCACCTTCTCTTTTTGGATAGAGCAGAGGATTATAAATTTAAAGGTTGGGGGACAACTCTGTAATGATGTGTTTAAGTTATTTCTGTGTAATACAAATAGGTATTTGCAGGAAGAGTGTAGCTAAATGGTCATTTTGACTTCTTGTGCTTTTTAGTCATTTTCTTTGCTGTATTAGGACTTGTTTAATTCATTGTGAGTATTTATGGAATGAGAAAGCTTCCCCCATGATGGAAAGCAAACATCTCCTCACCTTGCTCACAGCAGGTTTTGAGAAGCTGGGTTTTTAGGGGGTGATCCTTCTTTGACTTAAAATAAAAGCAGAGCTAGTTCTCAGTTGTTAGTAATGACATTGAACTCCACATACAGCACCAGGAGGACTGTGGACAGAATGAAGAGCAGAAAGATTTTGTGTACAGACCGGTGAAGATGTAGGAAAAAATATATAATGGAGAAAAGACAAACAAGATAAAGAAACTCAAAGTTCACTAACCAAGCTATTGGTCCAAAAGATGGGGCTGTTGCATAGGAAATAGCATATGTATTGCCTGTAGAAGGACCATATCTAGGTTTCTAGGAACTTGAGCAACCTTTATTAATAGATTCATCTGGTTGTGTTATGTACAAGGCCTTCATGTACCTCAATTTTTGTGTTTTCTAGTGAGGTATTAGTCTTAATGCTGGCCAGTATTCTGAACTAATAGTTTCTGAAGATCTCTAAAATGTTCTCAAGTGTGGGAGCACTGGTAAACTAGAGAGGTTTTGAATTTGAATTAGAGGATTTTTTTACCTTTTAGTAGGGATTAAACAGAGTGTGCTAGGTATAGAAATATAATAGATACAGATGTTGGTATAGACATATTTATTTATAACTTTATCTAGGTCTAGATCTATATTTATGCTAAAATATATAATCTACATGATTTATATTAAAATGAATATAAATTTAAAATTTTATTAAAAGTCTTGTGTAGGTGGCATAGTCTTTCTCCAGAATCCTTAGTCTATATTGTTATTGTTATATTGAGCATTGTTACAAACTCCACGTGATATTGTTTCCTACCACATGCATTACTTATGCTTAGAATCTACTGTGTCCTATGAATCCCATTCAGCATTGCAAGTTTTTCATATCACTAGGTGTATATGATTTAACAGTGGAATATGGTAGCAGGCATAGACTCTATTATCCCTACAAACCAAGTAAACCTATCGACCTATCAGGGGTTGAACTTCCTTCTTTGTGTTGGGATAAAATGAGATGAAATGATCTGTCCTATACTTTAGATATGATGTTCCAACATGTTCCAGACCACCAGTTCCTACAGATTCAGTGATAGCAAACCTATGAATCATAGGGCTTCTTTTCAACCTCCTGGGTCACACATGCCTTACCAAGCTTTCCTTTGTCCTTACATTTTATGCTTATACAGGTTTATCAGCATGACGTCTTCAACATTGTGAACACCTTTGATGTTCTACAGGAAGCATATATGGTTTGGGTTTCTTTTGACCATATTATAACAGAGGGTGGGAAAGTGAGCAAAGCTTTGCTGCAAAACCAAAACTGAATAGTGATGTCCATCCCAAATGAATATTTTTTTTAAATTATCTTTTAAATATTTATTTATTTGGCTGCATCAGGTCTTAGCTATGGCATGTGAGCTTTTCATTTTGGCATGCAGCCTTCTCTCCAGTTGTGGTGCTCAGGCTTACTTGCCACTTGCCATGTGGGATCTTAGTTCCCCATCCAGGGATGGGACTCATGTCCCCTACACTGGAAGGAAGATTCTTAACCACTGGACCACCAAGGAAATCCCCCCAAATGAATGTGAACTGTTTCTGTTCTTCCTTGCTGATAGGGATGGAAAAGAACATGTTTGGGTGATAAATGGCCAAATACTATCTACATAAAATGATGTCAATCTTCTCTAGCTAAGATGTTATCTCTCCCATAGCAGGTTTAATTAGGGCTGCTTCTTGGTTGAGTCTTTAGTAGTATACATTATTTTCCAGGCTCAGTTTGGTTTACTGGGCCAGCCAAGTGAACTAAATGCAGATATTTTGGAGACTCCACCTCTGCCTCCTTGATGTCTTTAAAATAGTACAAATACCACAGAAACCACCTAGACCCCACTTTTTCAGAACTTACCATCCCCATTCTTATCATGAGACCAGTTCTCAACATCTTCACATGAATCCTAGCTTACAATTAGACTGTAGGCTCTAACACTGACGGCTCTCTCACCAGCATATTTTTTATTACTTTGTTAAAGTTCTGGCCCTCCTGCAGAACATATTATTCTAGTATTTTCCCCAGCCTTACATCATGCAACCACTCTGGCATTCTCCTTGCTCTGAACCATTTGTTCTTTGACTATCATTTGCTATAGCCATCCTTTCACTTATTCAGGGTCACCATTTTCTCCAAGTTTCTATGAGATATCCTAGAAAATATTTGAACCATTTCCTTCAGTCTTTCTTTGAATATTTTCTCCCAGATTATTTTCCAAAAAGCAAATCCCCTGTGTCAATATACTCTCCCTTATAAAACTGCATATTCTCTCTGAGTTTAGTTCCATATATATTTTCCAAGTTCCTCTCAACACTGTTTAGCTTGGGGCTGAAGATTCTTGGGATATAGTCCCTTTCTCCCTCTGCAATCCCATCACTTCCAAGGCCAGATTATGGTGGCCAGTAATTCTAGCTGTTGACCTATTTCCTAAGAGGAGATGTAGAAGGGCACATGTCTTGGAGGAGGGAGGTTTTCTTCAAGACAAATGAGAACACTAACAGCTAACAGAGAGAAGTGGGTGAGTTTGAGGAATCCAAAGAATTCAGAGGAGTCTGGGGAATCGAGAGCATGAGTACAGATGATCCCATATATCAGGATCCCATTTTTTCCCCAATCAGAGCTCTAAACTTGGCGCATCAGATATGTCTAGGTTAACCTTTCCAGGAGCCAGGCTACTTTTTACCATTAGGTCCTGGGTTTTCTCTGTCCTTGGTATCTGGGATTAAGGGCTATTGTATGCAGTCAAGGAGCCCCTCTAGCTTTCACAGTTTGCTTCTCACTGACAGTTAATAAATCCCAGACCTTCATGTACTTTCTTCAGTGTCATAACCCCTAACAATAGTTATTCAACTCCATTATCTTTATAAATACTGTATATCTCATATTTCTCAAACATCTGCTATATATATTATACCTGCTAGTAAGTGTACAGCTACCAGTTCACTAAATAAAGTTTTTAACAATTTTACTGATACAGAAGCTTTCCAAGTTCCATCTACCACCAGGAATTTGGATACTCGTTGTGGGCTGACTAGCAAGTGATTCAGTCCATCTGCTTTACTAGATAAAACTGTTCCAGGTCAAGTTACCCTTGAAGCAGACACTAAGGAGATTTTTTTCCTATAGGAGGTTCAGTGGGCAGTACTGTTATAATTAACACCTGAAGGAAATGGAACAGATCAGGTGTTGGCAGAGGGAGAACTTGGGCTCTGCCTAACCTCCTTCAAGCTCTGGCATGGATATTCAGAGTTGAGCTGACTCTTAAATCCTTGTGTTAACCAGTTACTGGGTTCAGGCTGTGCCTGGTATGAGAATATGATCTTGAACAAGAGGGCTTTCTTGAGCTGAGGGCAATTTCCAAAGGATTGACAGTTGAAGATAATTTGAGAGCAGCAGTCCCCAAGCCTGGGTTCAACTATCCTTCAGTCCTGAAGGGGAGGGATATCTAAGTAACGTGGCTCAGGATCCACAGCACACTGCTGGAGGCAATTAAATTGAAAACCACCATCATAAAGCTGTGTCTGTTTGTAAACATGTGATTTCAGAATAAGAAACCAAAAATACATGATCCTTGTCACAAGAGAACTGTTGCCATAGCAATAAAACACAAATATGCTACCATACTATCAGCTCTCAAATGATAAAAGTCCACTTGTGAAATGATTACCTAGGAGAAATAAATTGGAATGATTTTCAGTTACCTTACAGTTTTTTCATGACTAAGACTTATCAGAAGCTGACGTTGGAAGGAAAACTACAATTACAAATGTATAGGGAAGTCATTCACCATAAACACTCAGAAGTATACTTTTGTTTCCTACAGTTGCAGTTATTACCTTCATAATCCTCATTCCTAGTCATCTACCCTCTGGAGGTAGGTATATAAAGTTTAAAATGAACTTAAACTATCCATTAAACTTGGCATGCAGTGCCATACAAAATGCTTCAGTAAATGGAATTTGCTAAAATGTGTTAACACCTGAGCATTATAAGAAAAAATTGATAATGGCATTGTTAGTTAATGACCATCACTTCAAACAAAATATAACAGTTCCTGAACTCCAGTTGTATATTTATGTTGGGGTAGATTCATCCACCAGAAAATTTATATTCTGTTTTCCTTAGAAGAATGTTTACAAGACTATATTCTCCTCTGTATAAAGTTTAAAAGGCAATAAAAATCTCAGTTGCACTAATAAGGGTAAGAAACAGTATTTCTAATCTCTCCTTAAAAGAACAGTGTAGAACTGCCATATGACCCAGGAATACCACTTCTGGGCATACACACTGAGGAAACCAGATCTGAAAGAGACACATGCACCCCAATGTTCATCGCAGCACTGTTTATAATAGCCAGGACATGGAAGCAACCTAGATGCCCATCAGCAGATGAATGGATAAGGAAGCTGTGGTACATATACACCATGGAATTTTACTCAGCCGTCAAAAAGAATTCATTTGAACCAGTCCTAATGAGATGGATGAAACTGGAGCCCCTTATACAGAGTGAAGTAAGCCAGAAAGATAAAGAACATTACAGCATACTAACACATATATATGGAATTTAGAAAGATGGTAACGATAACCCTATATGCAAAACAGAAAAAGAGACACAGAAATACAGAACAGACTTTTGAACTCTGTGGGAGAAGGTGAGGGTGGGATGTTTCAAAAGAACAGCATGTATACTATCTATGGTGAAACAGATCACCAGCCCAGGTGGGATGCATGAGACAAGTGCTCCAGCCTGGTGCACTGGGAAGACCCAGAGGAATCGGGTGGAGAGGGAGATGGGAGGGGGGATCGGGATGGGGAATAAGTGTAAATCTATGGCTGATTCATATCAATGTATGACAAAACCCACTGAAATGTTGTGAAGCAATTAGCCTCCAACTAATAAAAAAATTATAAAAAAAAAAAAGAAAACAAAAAAAAAAAAAAAAAAAGAACAGTGTCCATATACATCAGAATGCATTTTTCACATATTAAGTGAGTATTTCACTCAAGTAGAGATATTATGATTACAGTCTTCTAACTTTCTTTTACTCATTTGAAATCTGTAGCCTGACATTGGGTATAATAAACAGGTATAATTTTCTTTGTTATAAATTCATAGTTTGGATGGTATTTTATATACATCAGCTACAAAGTCCATTAACACCCTCTAATAGGTGGAAACACATCTCAACCCTAACTGCAGTTAGCAGCATTTGGACAGTTTATTGTTTGCTTTTAATGCAGATGCACAGACCACACATCCTAAATGATTCTCATTCATTTGGTCTGGGGTGGCCTGGGCATCACATTTCTCCTAGCGTGGAGAAGCACTTTAATATGGTATTTAGGTTACCCTTATAAAGTGAACATTTAACTTCAAGCCTCAAATATCTCTTGTATCCCCAAAGTCTGATTGTCTAGTATTGTTTAAAGTCCCAGTATATAGTATAGCAAAACTGCAGATTAACTGCTGCAAATCATTCACTCCGACTTTCTTTGCATTTCTCAACTTGTTCCTAAACCTTGAACTTCAGAGTAACCTTTGAGATGGAGATTAATTCACAGAAGAAATATCAAGACAAGAAAAATGGGTTAGCTTCTGAAAAATGTTCAATTCATCTGTATGTAATACAGAGAATATAATTTGGGTCTAGAAATTGACATGGTACATAGTTATAGAAAACCCACAATTTGCTATGTTTAAAGATCCCAGTCCTCAGGGATTATCATTGCAATATTACTTTGGACATATGCCACTTAGAATCCATAAAGAAAATTTTAATTCACATTCAATTGTAAGGTGTTAGCTTTATCAAAAACTTTCAAAATAAATAGTTGATTTACTATTTAAAAAGACATCAGAGGTGATTTAGTGCAACTTCAGACTCAATTCTCATCTTAAATCTTGTTCTGAGAACCAAATTCATTATTCCCTCTTCTCTCCTATATGCCAGTCAAAGAAATAAAACAAGGAATACTTAATTTCTAACTTTAAACAAATATGTTTGGTTTGTGTTGTCCCATCCCTTCTTGTTCTCTTAAATCCACTTAGTGTGACAACTTGACACAACTACTGTCTTTATTGATAAAGTACATATCACCCTGGGCAAACTTGTAGATTTAAAAAATGTTCTTGTCATAGGAAAATTTATCCCTCATTTTCTAACTGTTTGTTCAGTCATATTTTATTATTTCATTTTCAAAAGCTGCGGTTGCTAAAATTGATGAGCTGTACTAATACCCACCACATGAGCATCCTATTTCTTCAACCAAAAATCCATCATCTTATGAGGAGAGTCAAGGTCTAGGGTTCAGTGAATATAGTCTTTTTCACTCAGACATGGGCAAGGAAATGAGATGTGGAGGCCAGTAGGGGTAGAGTGTCTTTTTGACTTATTCTCAAGTTTCCAGATCAGCTTTTTCTAGTTGTTCAGAAACCAGAGTAATAGAAAAGGGCAAAATGATGAAGAGTAAGTCTTCATTTTATCAGAGAATATAAGCTTCTTCTTGAGACAGTGCTTCTCAAACATGAACATGTATGTAAATCCCCAGGCATCTTGTTGAAATGTGGAACTTTTGATAGGTTAAAAATGGTACCCGTGAGTTTATATTTCTAACATGATTCTAAGGTTTGCTGGTCCTTAGAATTACTCAGTACAGGACATCTGAATATAGTCTTTGTGCAAATTGCCTCTTCAGCCCACCTTTGACCCACGTACTTTCCCAAGACTAGTAGTCAAATGAAACAAAAGGAAGCATTGGACATTTAGGATTTGATTATTTATTCTCTTGCACTGTAAGTGTGTATAAGAATCTGCTGATCATCGTTAGTTAAGCACCTCATTACCTTTGGTTAGAGAAGAAAAAATATTCTCTTCAAATTTCACTATGCTTCTCTACCTAGGTTATGCAGACCTCTTGTTATTAAAATATCATATTTGTAAGGAAATTTCAAAGCATGGCCTACTAATGATCTAGTGTTAAAAATACTGTCTTAGCCACTGAAACAGCTATATTCAGAGTTGAAGTAAGAATTTTGTCCATGTGTAAAGAAATGGAGTAAGTGGCAATAAGGTAATAGGTTCTGTTACTAGTGGAGCAAACTAACTGCTTTTTAAAAAAATTAACCTTGAACCTTATCCTCATTCAGTAGTTAATGGAATTGAGAGATTAAATATTTCATATATTATTTATAACATTAATAGAAAAATAAAATAATTTCTTCTTGGCTTTATCCCTTGCATAGGTTTAACTCTCTGCTTTTATCACTTGGAGATTCCATTAAGTCTGAGGAAGAGACTGTCATAGAATCTAATTAGTAGAAACATTTATAGAATGCTTCATATGACCAGGCAGGCACAGTTTTAAGTATTAGCTCAGTGAATCTTCATGAGATTCATAACATTAGTTTAATTTCCATTTTAAAGATATTAAAATTGAACAATTTAGAACTGATCCCCTGTTATATAGCTGGAAAGTGTCAGCCAAGCAACCACTCTGTGTTTCTGGCTTGTTAGTTATATGGGTGCAAGGTATGATTTCAGAGGCCAGGAATGCTCCTCTGACCCAGATTCCTTCAATAGAAATCAAAGCTGCAGATACTTTGAACTTGTTGTCTCATTCATTTTCTTTATCAAATTTAGCACAAATTACCAAAAATTACTTACCTGTTTTGGTTCAGAAAAGTAACAACCTTGTATAAACTCAACCATTCATCTCTCCAGTCTCTACACCCATGTTGCTAAGTCCTAGAGGAAAAGATCAATTGTTTGTCCAGAAGTCATAGCACATTCATTATTGCTGACCTTAGTTGTATGCTCATATTTCCTTAGAAACCTTTCCCTTCAATTACTAATTTATATTATTGCCACCCCTTTCAGCCTTTTACCCCACCCTCTTCCCACTCTCAACAAATGTCCGTAACTCTTTTCTTCTTAATGACTGTTGAGTCCATTAAGGTGTAAAGCCTTTTAAATACTCTCACTTCACAAACATCCCTGTACATTTCCATCCAGTCAACCATTCTTTGCTTAGTTTTGGTTTCCTTGGAAATAATGCCCCTCCTTCCATCCCAAACTTACCTTGAACCTCTGCTATAGATCACAGCCCAACACTCTCCTTTCTCTGTCTCCATTGATCTCTTTTCTCTGCAGCTTATGTGCCTTCTGTGCTCAAAATATTAAAAAATAAAGAAACAAAAACACTATGCTCAATCTTGTTACTCTTTGTACATAGGGCTCTATCTCACCCCTCACCACCATCAAAAATATTTCAAAGAATATATACTTGGTATTTATCTTTATATCTTCATCCTTGTTTTCTCCTCAGTCTTTCTATTTATTGATTTTATAGTCTTCAGAATCACTAACAATGTCCCACTAAAGTTTAATGTCATTGGCCAACTTTTATCTCATTTAATTTCTTAAGCTTTTGGCATTATTGCTACTTCTTTATATTTTAAATTAACTCCTCCTTTCTTTTCTCAGATAGCTCTCTACTTCTTATTTTTTTCCTGGTAAGAATGTGGGGTGGTACAATTGGGAAAGTAAAGAAAAATGTTGAGGATGTGACAATATCATATGTTATTTTGATATAGTTCTATGGAATATGAACACATGTGGGCCCAGTGGAGTCAACCATCCGTTTTAGTTTTCATTATAAGCTATTGCTCCAACATCATTCTGTAAATAATAGAAAATGATGTCAAACACCCTATTCTAAATCCCCCTGTTCCTGAAACTATAGTAAATACTCAATCCTTGAGAAATGGACCCAGTGAAAAATAACCAGAAAGATGAAAAATTTATCTTTGGCAAAAAACCATTCAAATGGGTTTAGTCCCATGTGAAATTTTCTGTGTAGCACCTCCACATGCAGTTAGCTAAAGCCAAAGGCATTAGTGTGGAACCTAGGAGTACCTTGCCAGGAGATATTTTTCCAATTCATGATGGAAAACAATAGGAATGCTTTCCAGAATTTGACATGTTCCTAAAGTTACCTGTCACTTGAAGAAGCCAATTTGATAGGTTAAATATCTATTTCTGAAGGCTTCAAATTGTTCAGTAATTTTTTGTAAACCTTCCTAATCTTGCTTGGAAAAGTTTCAAGATGGCGGAGTAGAAGGACGTGCACTCATCTTCTCCAAATCAGGAAAGGGATGTGTCAAGGCTGCATACTGTCACCCTGCTTATTTAATTTATATGTAGAGTACATCATGTAAAATGCTGGGCTAGATGAAGCACAAATTGGAATCATAATTGCCGGGAGAAATATCAATAATCTCAGATATGCAGATGACACCACACTTACTGCAGAAAGAGAAAAAGAACTAAAGAGCCCCTTGATGAAAGTGAAAGAGGAGAGTAAAAATGTTGGTTTAAAACTCAACATTCAGAAAACTAAGATCATGGCATCCAGTCCCATCACTTCATGACAAATAGATGGGGAAACAATGGAAACAGTGACATACTTTATTTTTGGGGCTCCAAAATCACTGCAGATGGCAATTGCAGCCATGAAATTAAAAGACACTTGCTTCTTGAAAGGAAAAACCTAGACAGCATATTAAAAAGCAGAGACATTACTTTGCCAACAAAGGTTCATCTAGTCAAAGCTATGGTTTTTCCAGTAGTCGTGTATGGATGTGAGAGTTGGACTATTAAGAAAGCTGAGTGCCGAAGAATTGATGCTTTTGAACTGTGGTGTTGGAGAAGACTCTTGAGAGTCCCTTGGATTGCAAGGAGATCCAACCAGTCCATCCTAAAGGAAATAAGTCCTGGATAATCATTGGAACAGATGCTGAAACTGAAACTCCAATCCTTTGGCCACCTGATGTGAAGAACTGACTCATTTGAAAAGACCCTGATGCTGGGAAAGATTGAAGGCAAGAGGAGAAGGGACCAACAGGATGAGATGGTTGGATGGCATCACTGACTTGATGGATATGAGTTTGAGCAAGCTCCAGGAGTTGGTGAAGAATAGGGAAGCCTGGCGTGCTGCAGTCCTTGGGGTCACAAAGAGTCAGACATGACTGAATGACTGAACTGAACTGAACTGAATCTTAGTTGATTTCTTGGCTTAATTCTCTGCCTCAGCTTTCTCTTCAGAAAAATGAGGAAAACATACATAGTGTGTGCTTCAAAGGCAGTTGTGAAGAATAACTATGTAAATCTATTGTATGTGTTTATTACTATTATTATTTTGTACTTTTTTGTTTCTGTCAACTTTGAGTAGCACAGCCATAAAAACCCACTGAGGAACATAAACTTTCTCTTACCTATTAAATTGATTCATTTAATGCACAATCACAAACAAACAAATAAACAAACATCTTGAATCTTCCAAATGATGAGAGACTAGGAATCTCAAATCACCTTAGATTCCTCATGACTTTAGAGCATGTAGGAAGGCTACCTAATAGCATTGTTGTGGAGACTAAATGATAAATTATGTGATGCACTCAGTGTACAGAGTTGGTTCCTTGTTTTGATTATAATAATTACATAAGAATAATCATCATTTATTATGAGATTCTGTTTTATTCTGTTTACATTAACAACAGTTAGTAGTGGTGATGATGGGAGCAATAATAACTGAAAGAGTAGTTTATTTTATTGCTCTACTCTATCAGATTTAGAGAAGAAAGTCAATTCAGTCTGGCCAGTGCCTTTCTCATGTGCCTGTATGTTTTTATGTTGTTGTTGAGCCCTACTCTTCTTTTTAAGATGCTAGCCCATGATCTTAGTGTTTATAATGTTGAATTTCAAGCCAGCCTTTTCACTCTCCTCTCTCACCCTCATCAAGAGATTCATTAGTTCTTCTTCACCTTCTGCCATTGGAGTGATATCATCTGCATATGTGAAGTGGTTGGTGTTTCTCCCAGCAATCTTGATTCCAGCTTGTGATTCTTCCACTATGGCATTTTGCATGATGTACTCTGCCTATAAGTTAAATAAGCAGGGTGACAATATGCAGCCTTGATGCACTTTTTTCCCAATTTGAATTAGTCAGTTGTTCCATGTCCAATTCTAGCTGTTTCTTCTTGACCTGCATACAGCTTTCTTAGGAGGCAGGTAAGGTGATCTGGTACTCTCATCTCTTTAAGAATTTTCCATGATTTTTTGTGATCCACACAGTCAAAGGCTTTATTGTAGTCAATGAAGCAGAAGTAGATATTTTTTTCTGGAATTTTCTTGCTCTGTTATTCAATGGATGCTGTCAATTTGAACTCTGGTTCCTCTGCCTTTTCTAAACCCAGCTTGTACATCTGAAAGTTCTCAGCTTACATACTAGTGAAATCTAGTTTGAAAGATTTGGGGCATAACCCTGCTAGTGTGTGAAAGAACACAGTTGTACAGTAGTTGGAACCTTCTCTGACAGTGTCCTTAAAATTTGCTATTTAAAATTTTAATACTTAAAAAAAAATTACCTTGTAGAGCTTCTAGCCTTGCTCTTGCTGTCTTGGTGAATATATATTTCCTTTCTCTCACTTTATGGAACAGTATAGGTGTGTGTGTGTGTGTGAGAGAGAGAGAGAGGGGGAGAGAGAGAGAGAGATTGGAGTGGAGAAATAGATTTTGAGGGTTAAATGTGCAATGCTACAGAGAAGGAATAGCTTAATACCATTTAGTAATACCAAAAAATTAGCAAAGACTTAGAAGAAGCAGCCCTTCTTTCCACTTTTTCAAGATTCATGTGTGGTACTTCGATTTCTTGCAGGTATCTACATTTGTGTTACTTCTCTGAAGTCAAGTCAAAACGTCTTTTAAAATAGTTATGACTTTAATTTTACTAATATTCATAGAGTGACAACTAGGAGCAATATAGCTTCCATAAATAATTTCCTTTGAGGTACTTTGGAGAGTTTACTGCTATAGACTTTTAAAAGTGGACAGAAAGGAGTATTAGATGGGGAAATTCATTTTCTTTTGAGCAGCATAACTTTTCCCTAATGTGAGGTGTTTATCTACTCTGGAGCCAGGACATATACAAAGTATTCACCCTGTGTAATAGTGATTGAGTTTTTCCTGCCAACAAGAGCAAGAAAAGTTCATGCATTTCTAATTCCTTCCAATCATGCAGCATGGAATTATGTGGGGTAGTTAAATGGCACCCTGCCTGATTTTATCCCCTATATTTCCTTTCCAGAATTGCTTAAACATTAATACTTATTACATAAAACATACACAAAAGAAATTACTATTCAAATCTTACAAATGTCTTTAAAAATATTAATGTCTTAGAATAAACGCCATATTACATAATGGGATTTATTTCCTAGGTAGTTCTATGGTTATTTTTAGATTTTGTCTCCTTTTAATTGAAATAGTTGGAAGAAAAACTATGACCAAACTAGACAGCATATTAAAAAGCAGAGACATTGCTTTGCCAACGAAGATCCATCAAATCAAGGCTATGGTTTTTCCAGTAGTCATGTGTGGATGTGAGAGTTGGACTGTGAAGAAAGTTGAGTGCCAAAGAATTGATACTTTTAAAATGTGGTGTTGGAGAAGACTCTTGAGAGCCCCTTGGACTGCAAGGAGATCCAACCAGTCCATCCTAAAGGAGATCAGTCCTGAATGTTCATTGGAAGGACTGATATTGAAGCTGAAACTCCTATCCTTTGGCCACCTGATGTGAAGAGCTGACTCATTTGAAAAGACCCTGATGCTGGGAAAGATTGAAGGTGAGAGAGGAGGGGACGACAGAGGATGAGATGGTTGGATGGCATCACTGACTCAATGGGCATAAGTTTGAATAAACTCCGGGAGTTGGTGATGGACAGGGAGGCCTGGCGTACTGCAGCCCATGGGGTTACAAAGAGTCAGACATGTCTGAGCAACTGAACTGAAACAAACTGAATTGAAGTATATGTTAGTTTTCTTATTCCCAATCTTTGATAATCACCTTTTACACTTGCCTGATGTTTAAATTTTATAAAACACTTCTACTCAGTTATCTTCATATCATTACACCATTTCTACACTACACTGTTCAGAATTTATATCAAGGTAGCAATGTCCTGTTTGTCTTTCAAGTCAGTTTTGGAGGATTTTGAGGGCTTTGGAGATACAACCTACAATATTGTTAGTTCTTTACCAAGTACACTTAATAGGGAGAATAATTTTCTTTTTACTCTTCCGTTTTATTCATTAATAAAAAGTTGGAAGCTAAGATAATTACCACATTATATTAAAGCTTATGCTGAAGCATTAGTATATGTTTCCCAGGGTATGTAAGTATGATATGTGGACCACAAGTCTTGAGAGATTATTTCTAATGGTTCTATGTTGCTTTCCTCTTCTTTCTTTTTTGTCTTTCTTCCTCTTTTGTGAATATTTCATATCTTCCTCTAAACTCATTATCATTACTAAATAACAGATTGACTGAATTTGCTTATCACAGCATTTCCAAACATATGTGTCCACAGAACTTTGTACTTTCTCATGATTCTCTTAAGATACCACAGAATTGGTCTTCCCAAACACAGTGTATATGTCTCATGCAAAACACTGGGCTAAGCCCTAAGTGTTCCAAAAATGCTTATAGAAAATGGATAAATGTGCAATTAAAAGGATACCATTAAAAAGATGCATTTAAAAATATCTAACGAAAAATAAATACCTAGTATTAACCAAGAGACATATCCATATTCAGCATGGAGGTGTGTTGGTGAGCACTGAGAATAGAAGGATCAGAACATCTGGAGCCCTCCCCACATATCCATCTGGAAAATCGTGTTTTACTTTTTTTCAATTTTATTTCTGCTTCCATTATTTGAGCCACCTGGGGTCTCTATGCCATTGTCTGGACCTCCTGAGAGTTATGAACCATACATCATCTCCTTTAGGAAAATGAGAACTCACTGGGTCCAGGACAACAATTCTGTGATTCTTTCAATACTTCTCTTCTTGAACTCTCTGAGCATATAAAGATATTTTGATTCAAACATGTTTCATTACATAATCTCATTTTCTAACTATAGCTCTTTTTAAAATGTTTATTTACTGACAATAAAAATAATCTGCCGAAATGGGAGGAGAAAAGTAATGGTTGTTCAGCACTAGCTTACACCAAGCATTACTCTAGACACTTTTTGTTTTTAAAGATTTATTTGTTTATTTATTTTGGCTGCACTGGGTCTTCATTGCTGCGCATAGGTTGTCTCTAGTTGCGCCGAGTAGGGGCTACTCTGTAGTTGTGATGCCCAAGCTCCTCACTGTGGGGGCTCCTCTTGTTGCGGAGCACGGCCTCTAGGTGCACAGGCTGCAGTAGTTGTGATGGATGGTCTCATCTGTTGTGGCCCTTGGGCTTAGTTACTCTGCAGCTTGTGGGATCTTTTGGGAGCAGGGATCAGTCAAACCTGTGTCCCTGGCATTTGCAGGTGGATTCTTAACCACTGAACCAGCAGGGAAGCCCTACACTAGAAACTTTAAGCTCTTTCCTTTATTCTAAAATTTGGGTATTACTTAATAAGTATGCAGTTAGTTAATACTGCATATATGAGAGGGAAATAATTTTCTGCATATAAGAAATAAAAAGCTTAAAACACTTCATACCTGTAATACAATGCCTATAATAAGGAAAATGACCATCATTCAATTATTATTATATTTCAACCTATGGCTTAAAATTTTGTAAAGGATAACCTATTTTTCAGTTATAGCCAAAGTTGTATTTTCAAGTGTTTTTCAGTTGGGCTACCAGTAACTTCATTAAGATAAGATATTTTCCTGGTTAATTTTAACTTGAGTCATTAGAGATTTTATATTGTATATTCCTGAACACACTGTAGACAGACAATAGGAAATTAATAACCTGAATTATTGCAACTTTACATACGTTCCAACTAGTATGATACATACTGACCAGTTAATTAATATCCTTTTATATAAAGGCATCACATTTATATATTTATAATACATTTTATGGAATATATTTTATTATATAAGATAAACGAAGATATCATTTTCCAAGTAAATTGATGGATGGTCAATTCTGCTGGGAAATCCTAGGGGCACAAACCTCAGAGTTTTCTGAATTAAGATGTAAAGAGGTAGGGTCTTTAACATACAATACCTTCGTCAGGAGGCTGTTTACAGAGAGCATTCAGTTCAGTTCAGTTCAGTTCAGTAGCTCAGTCGAGTCCGACTCTTTGCGACCCCATGCACTGCAACATGCCAGGCCTCCCTGTCCATCACCAACTCCCAGAGTTTACCCAAACTCATGTCCATTGAGTCAGTGATGCCATCCAACCATCTCATCCTCTGTCATCCCCTTCTCTTCCTGCCCTCAATCTTTCCCAGCATCGGGGTCTTTTCAAATAGTCAACTCCGCATCAGGTGGCCAAAGGATTGGAGTTTCAGCTTCAACATCAGTCCTTCCAATGAACATTCAGGACTGATCTCCTTTAGGATGGACTGGTGGGATCTCCTTGCATTCTAAGGGACTCTCAAGAGTCTTCTCCAGCACCAAGTTCAAAAGCATCAATTCTTCAGCGTTCAGCTTTCTTCATAGTCCAACTCTCACATCCACACATGACTACTGGAAAAACTATAGCCTTGACTAGATGGACTTTGTTGGCAAAGTAATGTCTCTGCTTTTTAATATGCTGTCTAGGTTGGTCATAACTTTCCTTCCAAGGAGTAAGCATCTTTTAATTTCATGGCTGCAGTTACCATCTGCAGTGATTTTGGAGCCCCCAAAAATAAAGTCAGCCACTATTTGCCCATCTATTTGCCATGAAGTGATGGGAACAGATGCCATGATCGTAGTTTTCTGAATGTTGAGCTTTAAGCCAACTTTTTCACTCTGCTCTTTCACTTTCATCAAGAGGCTCTTTAGTCCTTCTTCACTTTCTGCCATAAGGGTGGTGTCATCTGCATATTTGAGGTGATGGGATTTCAGTTGAGCTATTTCAAATTCTAAAAGAGGATGCTGTGAAAGTGCTGCACTCAATATGCCAGCAAATTTGGAAAACTCAGTAGTGGCCAAATTGCTGAGGGACTGGAAAAGGTTAGTTTTCATTCCAATCCCAAAGAAAGGCAATCCCAAAGAATGCTCAAACTACTGCACAATTTCACTCATCTCGCACACTAGCAAAGCAATGCTCAAAATTCTCCAAGCCAGGCTTCAGCAATACGTTAACCATGAACTTCCAGATGTTCAAGCTGGTTTTAGAAAAGACAGAGGAACCAGAGATTAAATTGGCAACATCTGCTGGATCATCGAAAAAGCAAGAGAGTTCCAGAAAAACATCTATTTCTGCTTTATTGACTATGTCAAAGCCTTTGGCCCTGTGGGCAACAACAAACTGTGGAAAATTCTGAAAGAGATGGGAGTACCAGACCACCTGACCTGCCTCTTGAGAAAGCTGTATGCAGGTCAGGAAGCAACAGTTAGAACTGGACATGGAACAACAGACTGGTTCCAAGTAGGAAAAGGAGTACGTCAAGGCTGTATATTGTCACCCTGCTTATTTAACTTATATGCAGAGTACATCATGAGAAACGCTGGGCTAGATGAAGCACAAGCTGGAATTAAGATTGCTGGGAGAAATATTAATAGCCTCAGAGAGCATTAGTTCTCTGGTAATTCTAACCTGCCACCCGTGTATGCAGAACTAATCCCTGGGTCTAAGAAAGTTATTTGACAAGAGGCAGGTGCTAGATGTTGGAAGATGTGCTAGAATTTGGGGTGGCATGAAGGGAGCTGGTAAGCCCTCAGAGGACATGGTAAGATGTTGACAGGAAGCTATGATGTCTTCTAGAGGAAACATTGGTTTCAAATTGAGAAATAAATGAAAGGCAGTATTATGTAGTGAATAAATGCATGGTTACTAGAGCTGATAGACCAAAAGTCAAATCCAGACTCTGAATATCCTGGCAGGCTAATCTTGGGAAAATGGTTTAATTTCTCTTAGTCTAGGCTTCCTTCTCTATAGAATGGAAATGGGGCACTTACCTTAAAGTTTGTTAAAAAAAAAAAAAAAAGAATTACTAAGATGTGTTTACAACAGTATCTAGTGATCAATAAATAATAAATATTAATGCACACAAAAGTTAGTTTGGTGTTTAAACTATTCTATTTATCAACCTTATTCTAGTGCAACAAATTTCCTCTAAATCACCTTTCTCGGGCAACTGTTCAATCTGAACTTGAACCCTTCTAGTTACAGCACATATGCAGCCTAAAAGTTTGTCTTTTCTAGTTTGGGGCAGCACTAATGACTAACATGTTCTTTTTGATGTTGGAATTGGAATTACTTCACTAATAATAATCTAGCCTCATAGATTATATTAAGATAAATTGTTTCATTAATCAATAGCCTCAGACCCACTTCCACATGTTTCTGCAGGACCTGTGGCATGAGAACATATGGAGGATCACATGCCCTTTGTCTGAAAACTATAATGCAATGGCACAGTTGATACACAAAATATTTTGTTATGAAAAATATGTCTACATAATGGAAAATGGAAATGTATGTATTATGATACTATTTTTAGTGTACTGAAAGCAAAATGTAAACTACTAATACAAGCAAACTTAATTTCATATGCTTCTCTGGATATCTAATTATTGATGGCTCGGTGGTGTTTGGATGATTAATAAATTAAGATGGACATAATTCATAAAATATAATGTTTATTCAATGCAGTCTTAGTCTTCATTTTATCAACATAATTAACTGTTCTTATAAACAATTTTAATGTATTTGTTTCTTTCTTGACAGTAATACCGCATTAGACAACTTTAAAAACATTCAAGTGATCTTTAGATCATTTATTGAAATAGAAGTGTATTATTACGTTTTTGTACTAGAGCTCAAAGAACAGATATTGCAGTCTTTTTTAATGTCCATTTTATTGAGGTAGACTTAAAGAGTCGGACACGACTGAGCAACTGAACTGAATTGAACTGAACTTGCAAAAAGTGATACACTTTTTAAGAGTATGCTTGATAAGTTTGACAAATGTAAAGTCATGGAACCACCAAGAAGATGAAGTTATTTGATGGCTCTAAGACGTTCTCTCATGTTTATCTGCCTGCAACCCCCAAAGGTTCTTATTATTATGAAAGTGAAAAGTGACGTTGCTCAGTCATGTCCAACTCTTGGCAACTCCATGGACTGCAGCCTACCAGGCTCCTCTGTCCATGGGATTTTCCAGGTAAGAGTACTGGAGTGGGTTGCCATTTCCTTCTCCATGGGATCTTCCCAACCCAGCGATCGAACCCAGGTCTCCCACATTGTAGGCAGATGATTTACCATCTTAGCCACCAGGGAAGTTATTAAGTTCTTAGTTATTATAGTTCTTAGTTATTTTATGATCCAACATGGAAAACTGTAACCTATTGAGACAGTGGTCAGTGGAACTGGCAATAAAATTCTTAAATTAAATGTTAGGTTTAAAAAGGAATTATAGATTTTAAATAATATGCTCAAACATTGTGATGGGATAGCAAATAGTATAGCATCATCATCATAGAAAATATTGAAAAGCATTTAAATTTCATCTTACAAATTGCTTATCTTAGTTTGCCATTTTTACCATCTCTTCAAGCAGTATATAGTTTCATAGATTATTGCTTGCATTCTTCTTTTGAAATTTTAATACTAGGATATTATGAAGAAAATGAAAATAGCAGTATGGTGCCCAATTTGTTCCAGTTTTTCCTCATATACTTTGATCTATAATTGCCAGAAAAGATTATTCTCTATAGAAATCAGTGTTGAGATTATTTGTACATTAATCTTATTCTTCATAGTCATGGGTATGGTGTTTATTTCCTTGTTCTAATTATCTTGCTTTTATTGGAATGTTATGTATGTTGCATTTTTTCCCACTCAGTCTGATAACTTTTCTTGCTAAGCTTTTAATGATATTATTAAAAGTAAATTAGGATTACACCAAATAATGTGAATAGTGCAAATTTAAACTTTAGTTTCTGCCAAAGATAATGAGTCACTTTTTGATGATAATTCTTGTTTAATTTTTTTTCTATTGAATCTCATATCTTGTCTAAAATAAATCTAATTGTTTTATTTTGATGATTATCTCTGGAACCACAGTTTGGAAAAAGAAGTGAGCAAAACAAAACAAAAAATATTTAACCAGCCAAAGTTACTTCATTCTGTAAGACTTTATTGCATTCTTTCTATTGGAGAAGGATTTACAGGTTAAAATTTTTCTGCTTTTACCTGTGTTTCCACAGCTGAAATTCTCATTTTTAGTTCAAAGCAGTGATCTATAAAGGAGAAGGCATGGCAACCCACTCCAGTGTTCTTGCCTGGAGAATCCCAAGGACAGAGGAGCCTGGCAGGCTACAATACAGTCCGTAGGGTCGCAAAGAGTCAGACAAGACTGAAGTAACTTAACGCGCACACACAGTGATCTGCAAAGGGGTTGGTAACAAAATCTAAACCATGGACATGAGTTTGAGCAAACTTTGGGAGATGGTGAAGGACAGGGAAGCCGGGCTGCAGTCATGGGGTTGCAAATAGTCAGACACAGCTGAGCTACTGAACAACAACAGAGTGACCCACAATGGGGTCGGTAACACATTCTAAACCTTCAGAACCTTTAGCCACAGTTGGCTTTTGTTTTGAAAGTATAGGGCAAGACTATGGTGAAGAATTTCCTAGAGACCTGAAGCAGACAGTTACAAAACAAATGTGTGGGTTATGGGTTGAACTGTGCCAGCACTGCATGCCAGATTCTGAGTGACAGGGGTGCCTGTGTCTTCTCTAGTATTTGTGTGCGTGATGTGCAGGGCCTCCTAAATCACATGGCTCAATTCAGGAGAAATTCCTTGAATGGGTCTAAGGATGATCTAATCTAGCTTCCTTATGACAGACCTTTAGTTTTGATGATGACTATTAACGTCTTTGATTTTCATAGCTGAAAATTGATAGCTTCAACATTTCTGTTGAAAATGCTTGCTTTACACCATGACCTAGAAGTTTCAGTAAGTAAATAAACCACCATAAGTCTTCAGTCTTCGCACAAAATTTAGGAAAACTTTCCTTTTGTTTACTCTTCCCTCCACTTCCTCTTAAATGTATCCTAAGAATGTTCCTTTTTATTTGGTGTGACTTAGCAGTTCACTGTTGCTAGCACATTCGTCCAGAGGCTTTATCTTTCAGAAGAGGAGGATCTGTAGAAAGGGTCTTACAGCTCTACGGCCAAGCTCAGATGTATCCCTGGAGATGGAGAGGCCAGCCTGGTGGCTCCTTCCCCACATCAGCCTGGAGCTCACACATTTGGCTGCACCCAGGGCAGGCAGTAGGCTCCCCTCAACAGCGGGATGGCAGCAGAGATGTGAAGTGAATGACACCACTCTCTCAGCTCACAGACATGGCAAGCCCATCTGATTGACAGGGAAGTAAATGGTCCTCCACAGTTATTCTCTTATTAGTATGTATCTGTGTTGTAAACTTGCCTCTTATTACATGTAGATGAGCCATCACATGGAGCTCCTTCTTGAACCCTTTTCTACCTGGTTACTATTCTTAGCCAACTTCCAGTTCCTTCCTGCCCTTCATACAGCTTCTTTTTTTTTAAATTTTCCTAATCATTGGTAGTGCTCCTTCATATTTATACACAGAGAAATACATATCTAAACTTTATAGATAGAAATACAACTAAATAGGAAAAAGCATAACCCTTGAATACTGTTTTCTTATTTGACATATGTTCTAGATACAACCACATTCTGATTCTCCTCTTCTCTATAGTCTTAAGGTTTTGACATCTGTTCTTTAAAATGTGGTTGCCAGAGCAATAGCAACTTTAGACAGTGAAATTCAATGTAAATTGGGAGATAAATTCTCCCCCATTTCTTGATGCTGTATGTCTGTTTTTGCACTCTCCAAACAAGTTAGTTTCATGGAGGTAGCAATCCTATGTTGTTGCTACTGTTAAATTTGCACTAAAAAACTCACAGAACTTTTTTCCTTTCCATAAAAATTGTTATTGAAATAGATTTGTCATTGAAGTTTTGGGTGTGATTAAACACAAGACTGGGAGCTGACTGTGGCTCAGATCATGAACTCCTTATTGCCAAATTCAGACTGAAATTCAAGAAAGTAAAGAAAACCATTCAGGTATGGCCTAAATCAAATCCCTTAGGGCTATACAGTCGAAGTGAGAAATAGATTAAAGTGACTAGATTTGACAAACAGAGTGTCTGAGGAAATATGGATGGAGGTTCGTGACATTGTACAGGAGACAGGACTCAAGACCATCCCCAAGAAAAATAAATGCAAAAAAGCAAAATGGCTGTTTAAGGAGGCCTTACAAATAGCTGTGAAGAGAAGGGAAGCAAAAGCAAAGGAGAAAAGGGAAGATATACGCATCTGAATGCAGAGTTCCAAAGAATAGCAAGGAGAGATAAGAAAGCCTTCCTCAGTGATCAATTCAAAGAAAAGAGGAAAACAATAGAATGGGACAGAGTAGAGATCTCTTCAATGTAATTAGAGATACCAAGGGAACATTTCATGCAAAGATGGGCTCAATAAAGAACAGAAGTGGTAGGGACCTAATAGAAGCAGAAGATATTAAGAAGAGGTGACAAGAATACACAGAAGAACTATACAAAAAAGATCTTCATGACCCAGATAATCACAATGGTGTGATCACTCACCTAGAGCCAGACATCCTGGAATGTGAAGTCAAGTGGGCCTTAGGAAGCATCACTATGAACAAAGTCAGTGGAGGTGAAGGAATTCCAGCTGAGCGATTTCAATCCTGGAAGATGATGCTGTGAAAGTGCTGCACTCAATATGCCAGCAAATTTGGAAAACTCAGCAGTGGCCACAGGACTAGAAAAGGTCAGTTTTCATTCCAATCCCAAAGAAAGGCAATGCCAAAGAATGCTCAAACTACCACACAATCGTACTCATCCCACACACTGGTAAAGTAATGCTTAAAATTCTCCAAGCCAGGCTTCAGCAATATGTGAACCATGAACTTCCAGATGTTCAAGCTGGTTTTAGAAAAGGGGGAAGAACCAGAGATCAAATTGCCAACTTCTGCTGGATCATTGAAAAAGCAAGGGAATTCCAGAAAAACATCTATTTCTGCTTTATTGACTATGCCAAAGTCTTTGACTGTGTGGATCACAATAAACTGTGGAATATTGTTAAAGAGATGGGAATACCAGACCACCTGACCTGCCTCTCGAGAAATCTGTATGCAGGTCAGGAAGCAACAGCAAGAACTGGACATGGAACAACAGACTGGTTCCAAATAGGAAAAGGAGTATGTCAAGGCTATATATTGTCACCCTGCTTATTTAGCTTATATGCAGATTACATCATGAGAAACGCTGGGCTGGAGGAAGCACAAGCTGGAGTCAAGATTGCTGGGAGAAATATCAATAACCTCAGATATGCAGATGACACCAACCTTATGGCAGAAAGTGAAGAAGAACTAAAGAGCCTCTTGATGACAGTGAAAGAGGAGAGTGAAAAAGTTGGCTTAAAGCTCAACATTCAGAAAATGAAGATCATGGCATCTGGTCCTATCACTTCATGGCAAATGGATGGGGAAACAATGGAAAAAGTGAGAGACTATTTTGGGGGGGGCTCCAAAATCACTGCAAGTGGTGATTGCAGTCATGAAATTAAAAGACACTTACTCCTTGGAAGGAAAGTTATGACCAACCTAGACAGCATATTAAAAAGCAGAGACATTACTTTGTCAACAAAGGTCCAGTCAAGGCTATGGTTTTTCTAGTGGTCATGTATGGATGTGAGAGTTGGACTATAAAGAAAGCTGAGCTCCAAAGAATTGATGCTTTTGAACTGTGGTGTTGGAGAAGACTCTTGAGAGTCCCTTGGACTGCAAGGAGATCCCACCAGTCCATCCTAAAGGAGATCAGTCCTGGGTGTTCATTGGAAGGACTGATGTTGAAGCTGAAACTCCAATCCTTTGGCCACCTGATGCAAAGAGCTGATTCATTTGAAAACACCCTGATGCTGGGAAAGATTGAGGGCAGGAAGAGAAGGGGACAACAGAGGATGAGATGGTTGAATGGCATCACCAACTCAATGGACATGAGTTTGGGTAAACTCTGGGAGTTGGTGATGGACAGGGAGGCCTGGCGTGTTGCAGTGCATGGGGTCACAAAGAGTCGGACACGACTGAGCAACTGAACTGAACTGAACTGAAAACAAGAATGCAGAAAGCATGGTGTAAATGAACGAATACCAAAACTGGAAATTTAAATGGGCAACAATAAAATTCTGTATGGATTCAAAGAAGTGAATAGGATTCTTTCCTTCAGAGTCCTGATAGGAAGTGCCCTCAAGAGAGAAAGCCAAGTATCTTTTCATGTCAAGAGACATCGCACTTAAGGAAGAGACAGAAGATAGAGAAGGAATTTGTGCATGATGGAGAAAGAAATCCTTAGGCTAAACAGAATTTATATTAGGGTACCATGTCTTGAAAAGGAAGAAGGTAAATAAGACAGAGATGAAAGTTTGTGAAAAGAGATCTATTAGATGTGGTTGTGATTTTAGGCTGGCCAGGATGGATGACTGGGTGTAGGAGGCTAGGAGGGAAGTTAAAGATTATATTATGTATAAGTATATATTAACAAGAAGGGAGGAAACCATGATCAACTAGTTCTAACAATTTCCACAGTGCCTATGGTAATATGCAAATATATTACATACGCAAATTTGTATCAGTATTTGGGATTAGGATGGATTAAATCCAATTTTCAGATCCTTTCTCACACTAAGCCATCTCACCTTTCATAAAAAGACTTCACTGAAACCAGACACTTCCTGAAATCCTTTTATAATATTGAGATTTATCATGACATCATTTCAAACAGTGGGGAAACTCATAATGTCAGTTTTGCATATTATATTAACTTTTATACCATATTTCCTTATCTCATCAAGATGGTGTTGTTACTTATGAATGGGGAAACCCAGGATATTAAAAGAAAGCTATCAATTCAAATGTTACTTTAATATTAGCTTGTGATAAATCCCACTTCATAAGCCCTAAAAGCAAAATGAACCAGACTGAGTACATTGGCCTAGGTGCTTCAGAATAATAATAGATCATCTGTGTTTTCCTACTAGTGTTCCGAGAGAAAGTACATGCTATGACTAACGTTTCCTGTTGCACATGGAGTAATACTGTAGAGATAGTTGAGTAATCTATATGCAAATTAAAGAGCAACTTGGTTACTGAACATAGACACTAGAAGTCTCTGGGATCTGTTCTTCTTGTAAAGATCAGGGAATTGTCAGTGCTGGCTCTGCAGTGTCATCTTAGTCCCATTTCATATGGCTGCAGTTATTCTTATTCATCTCACATCATCAGATGTCTGGTCTCCAAAGTCTTAAATGATGCTGCATAACTGCTTTCTTGTCAGATGACACAAGAACTCATTCTTCAACAAAAGGAAAATAAGCTGCTTCTGTTCTGCTCAGGCTGCATACCAGAACATTCATCTAAATCCACTTCATAGAACATCTGTTCTAATAATGTAGATGGTGGTGATGACCTGGGAGCTATTAACGTAGAGCCCATTGCTAAGCTCTTCTGTATTTTTAAGGGTAACAGGGGGCTGTAAAGTGTATTGTTAAAGAAAAAACTCTGTCAAGCCTCTATCACACACTTCCAGATGTGACAGAAGCCTTGTTTGTCTCATCTTGGACCTCTTTGAAAACTGTACCCTCCTCTTTGAAGGCTGAAATTATATAAAGATCATTTGTCTTTAGGTTGGTGAAAAAGCAATTGAGGTTTCAGGCCATGAGTTTTAAATCACTATAACTAAAGTCAGACACATCTTTATTAATCAAAATAGGAAACCATTACAATCAACAAATTTTTGTCAATGAGAAATAACTTTGTTTATTCCTGTAGCATAAAAATCTGTGCTTCAGGATTTGATGCACTCTTGGAAAGCATTTTCTGCCTCCTGCTGGTTATGGAAGTGTTTTCCCTGCAAAAAGTTGTCGAGATGCTTGAAGAAGTGGTAGTCAGTTGGTGAGAGGTCAGGTGAATATGGAGGATCAGACAAAATTCCATAGCTCAATTTGTTCAACTTTTGAAGCATCGGTTGTATGACACACAGTTGGGAGTTGTCATGGAGAACAGGGTGCTTTCTGTTGACCAACGCTGGTTCCAGGCATTGCAGTGCATTTTCAGTGCATTTCATTGATCTGCTGAGCATACTTCTCAGATGTAATGGTTTTGCTTGGATATCGAAAGCTGTAGTAGATCATAAGGGAGGAAGACCATCAAAAAGTGACCATGACATTTTTTTGGTGCAAGTTTGACTTTGGGAAGTGCTTTGGAGCTTCTTCTCCATCCAACCACAGAGCTGGTCATCTCTGGTTGTCATACAAAATCCATTTTTGTCACATGTCATAATCCAACCAAGAAATGGCTTGTTGTTGTTGCCTAGAGTAAGAGAAGATGATGCTTCTAAGCAACATTTCTTTTTTTTTTTTCCGGACAGCTCATGAGGCACCCACTTATCAAGCTTTTTCACCTTTCCAATTTGTTTCTAATGCCAGAAGTTGTCGTTGAGTTCTTTGGCACCTTTTCACGTAGAGGCTGGAGGATCAGTTTTGATGATGGCTTTCAACTGTTGTCAACTTCTGCTAGCTCACTACTGCACCCCTCATCTTCAAAGCTCTTTGCAAAATGTCTTGAACCACCACTGCACTGTACATCTGTTACCAGTTCCTGGGCCAAATGCATTGTTGGTGTTGTGAGTTATCTCCTCTGTTTTACAACCCAGTTTGAACTTGATTAAGAAAATCGTTTGAATTTACTTTCTGTCTAACATCATTTCCCTAGTCTAAAATAAATATCAAATAAATAAGTAAAAAGTCATTAGCAAAAAATACAAAACAAGAAATGCACATTAAAATGATGTAGAACCTAACCATATTTATTTAAGAATGTATTCCAATGTTAAACAGCAGTGTTCAGGATTGCAAAACCGCAGTTACTTTTGCACCAACCTTAATAGAAAAACATTTACAATCTGCTTCAGGAGTGAACAAAACACTTAAACTCAGAATATCACCTAGATTGATGTTTTCTTTTTTTTCTTTATCTTGCCCAGTGATTGTCAGCCAGGGTGATTTTACCCATGAGAGAGTTTTGATTGTCATACCCTGGCAGTATGGCAGTATGGAGTAACACATTTACTAGATAGAGACCAGAGATACTGCTCAGCATCCTACTATATACAGGACACCCCTCACACACACACACACACACACACGTATGATGAAAAATTATCTTGTTCAAAATGTCTTAGCTTTACTATTGGAACACCCTAAGCTGGCCTTTTACATTTCTGCTCGTGGAGACCCATCGAATTTGTTTCTTAAGTGATATAGCTCTTTTTTGCCAAACAATCAGTATTCTCAGTTTTGTCTACTCAGTTATGGTGATTGTTTTATTTTGATTTAACAAGTGAGGTTTAAACCAAAAAGATGTTTGGTAAGACATTTATGCATCATGCTTGATTAGACTACATGAATGAAGTGAGAAGATATTTTAGCTAGTGAGATCTCTGTGCTGCACTGCATGGAGAAGCCAGCACCTCAGTTTGTTATCACATATGGTGGGAAGAGTATGAGGTGAGTTTGGGGCTTCTCTTGATACTAAATGTGGAATCTCTGATGACCGCCAAGGAAGTTTAGGATTGTTCTAGCCACATCCAATAAAAAATTCCTAGATCCTGTCTAATGTCTGTGATGTCTGAGAACCAACATTCCACCATTACCACCTAGGCCTTCATGGAATTTATTTTTGAGATAAAATCTTACCTTTAAATTTCAATAATACTGTAAATCTATGTGTGCCAAACTACTTTCATAATTTTATTTACCTGCCTCTGCTCCTTTATTCCAGGTCATCATCGTACCCAAATGTTTCCTCTTGGTTTTGTAATCACCGTTATTCTGTTTTTTGTTCTCCTTTTTCTCCCCTGCAGCTGGAATGTCCTGCCCTTAAGTTCTCCACCTATCTGATTTCTAGTCTTAATAATTTCAGCTCAACTACAATCAAATTCTCTAATTTGATACTTGGTCTTTCCAGTGTAAATGATATCGCCCTCTTATTAAACTGCTTTTACAATAACTCTCTACTTTGGATTATGGGGCAGGTCAGTCACTTGGAGGGGAGGAGAGTGTGAATACTACCGCCTTTCATCAGCTGCCTGCTCTTATACCTCGTTTACTCTGACACTGCCCCAGTCTGACACCGCTCCTCTTGAGAAAGTGATGGCTGGTAGTACTTTTTTCAGAGTATGTTGTTTCATATTATTATTCTTTGTAAGTGTGTTATTGTCTCCCCAGTCATACTGTGAGTGTCAGAGACTTTATTCTATCTACACATGCCTAGTATGAATGTGCTAGAACATAAAAGTATATCAACAATACTTACTTTGCTGTAAATCATATAAATGAGGAAGTCCCATTCCCCCCCGCCAAAAAAAAAATCTCTTGACCACCTTAGGATGGGATTTCAAACTTACATTTAGACAGTTAAACAGCTTGGCTTATTTAAAAAAAAAGGAAAAAAAAAGAGCTTTACAGCCTGATCCAGGATGAGAAATGAATGTGAGAGAAAACAGTTTCGGTTTGATTGCATTAATACTTTACTGGAAGCAGCTAGGCAAATTACAGATTGACTGTAAACAGCACACAATCAGTGGCTATGAAGAATTTTGGCATCCAACAAGCCTTTAACTTCTTCTAGAAGCAGCAGCAAATTTGCAGAAAAATAATTCAAATTTTTAATTTCCTAATTTAAGCAGAATCACTCACTTAAGCAGTTTAGCTGATTATAATTATGAAAACATATCATGTATTTAGCAGCAACTTGTAAGTTCTCCTGTGGTCCAAATTACTAATACATTCAATGATGCTCTTTTTCAATATTAATGTTGAGATTTTTAATACATGAAACCACTGACATTGAGATCAAGCATTTTATCTCAGGAAAAAATAATGTGTCGCCTTTTCTCTATATTAATATGATAGGAAGCAAAATGATTATTCATGGATGTTACTTTACTATGCTTTCAAACATATTTGCTACTTTAATTAGGCCATGTTGAATTAATAGATGCAAATATAGTTGATAACTGAAATGGTGGCTCTTTGTGGAATGACAGCGCTTTGCCTGAGGCTTACCTGCAATGTGTGCTCTTAAAGGAAAACAATGATTATGGCTATTTTACTCAGCTTGAAAAACCAGGAGATTAGCTGCAGATAGGGCACTTTCAGTTTACTTAATGTCAGTATTTCCTGAAAGCCGCTTATATGTCAGGGACTATGTAAGACCTGGGAAATAAAAGATGAATGAGATGCCATCGTTCTCAAGGAGAGTATGGTTTACAGATGGGATCCAGTATCAGCTAGAATAGACATTAGGATGAGAATGGATAAGCAGACAAGGATGGGATAGTGTTGACTCAAAGAGAAGAAAAGGCATTTTTTAATTGAAGGGAAGTATACATTTTTTTCTTAACCCTAAGTCAACTATGCCTGAGACATGCCTATATTCATATTCTCTCAATCGTCTTCTCCATCTCTCTCTCTCTGTCATAAAATTCTTACTCACAATTACAGGCATTATGGATACCAAGAACTATTATTAGATAGTGAACTTTTGCATTATTTTCTCCCTCATAATGTATTTCTGCCTTTAAATATAAAGTAGTAGGTTATTCTTTCCTTTCCTTCTCTCCCACTCTGTACCCCCGACTCTTATTCTGAGATTTGCTTGCTCAGATTCCAGAGTTGCTAATCATCTCCCTTGACATACTCCCTACTCCTACCCCCCTGCCCACTGCTGTCAGGTAATTTCTGGTAGTTTCTCTGAAGTATGGCCTCTATTCTGAGCCTTTCTGATATCCAAACTCCTGATCCAAGTATCTCCCTATGATGCTCTATTCCCTCACATTCCAGGGTTTTGCTAGATTAAAAACTAAAGTATGACATTACAATTGGTACTAATGGGTTAATCAATGTTCCCACATGACACATGTCTGCTTTTTGAATCTCTCTGAGAAAAATCTGTAAGTAGAAAATCTCCCATTTTAGATTTTTTTTCCTCAAGATTGGAAGAGTATCTAGGCCCAGATAGGCCTCAGACTCATCATCTATTGTCATTCCTCAAGCTCATCATTTTGTCAGCCTCATGCCCTAGATGCACTTATATCTGTTTCTTAAGAACATTGTGACTTACCATTCAGGGTTTCCCAAGTGGAGCTAATGGTAAAGAACCCACCTGCCAATGCAGGAGACATAAGAAATGCAGGTTAGTTCCCTGGGTTGGGAAGATCCCCTGCAGGAGGGCATGTCAACCCACTCCAGTGTTCTTGCCTGGAGAAGCCCATGAACAGAGGAGCCTGGTGGCTACAGCTCAGAGGATCGCAAAGAGTCGTACAGGACTGAAGAGACTTAGCAACACACAGAGCACGATGTGCCACACATACCAATGAGGAATTGGATAGATCAGTATTTAGCACATGAATGAAAACTATGGTAAAATCTATTTAATCAAAATATTTTCACAAGCCTCCTCAGCCCTTGATCATCTCCAACAAATATTAGCAAAGAATATTACTATTTCATGTCATTATTAACACACACATATATATATGTATTATGCCGCATCCTACCTTAATTTCCAATGTTAGCAGCATAGAAATCAACTTTATCTCATGTAGTGTTTCTCTTTCTCTTCAGTTCAGTTCAGTCACTCAGTCATGTCCAACTCTTTGCAGCCCCATGGACTGCAGCATGCTGGGCTTCCCTGTCCATCACGAACTCCAAGAGCCTACTCAAACTCATGTCCATTGCGTTGGTGATGCCATCCAACCATTCTTTACCATCTGAGCCACAAGGGAAGCCCTCTCTTTCTCTAGGGATCTCAAAAGTCCCAGTAGGCCTAAATATAACATATGAGTCTGCTTCTATATATAAGTTATAATCAATTACTGCTATTGAGTGAATCAAAGGGTGAACAGTTTCTGAAACAAAATAGTTTCTATCCACTTCAGTTTGTAGGGAAAGCAGTAGGCATCTTTCAATAATCTCCTGTGCTTGAAAACTGGAAATTTTATGCAAATATAAAAGTGTATTTAGTTTCTTTAAGAAATGATAGTACAGTATCTCTTGTCCTCAGACCTTCCATAGTCTTCTAGATTAGTGGTTCTCAATCTTTATAAGTGCATTAAAATGTCCCAGAGAGTTTTACAAAACACTCCAGATGGATGAAACCAGAGTCTGGGGGGAGAGGGCATCAGCTTTTTAAAGCTCCATTGAGGTCAAGGACCACTTTTCTAGTGTGACAACAAAGTAACCATATTGATAGACCTTATGACCTTGGGAATGTGAGAAACACTAACACTGAGAAATGTGCAAGAGAAAAATCCCGTGCCCAGATGAAAACTGACGAGTAGTTGGCCTACCTGGTTTCTTAGCCCTAAGCATCTTACTATGAGAGGCTAGGTGCCAAACACAGGGAGTGACAGCAGCTTGTGAGTGGCTAATTAGCTGAAGAGCAGAGAGAAGAGGTGAGATTGAAGACAGTGACAGAGAGAAGGGCAGCTATTGCTGCCCATGGTCAAAAGCCACATCCTTAATGACCGATGAAATGGTGAGATTAAGTTCTGAATTTTAGGATCAATTCACTGAGTAATAAAAGGTCAGGAACAAATGCAAAGACTGACTTATTTTCAAAATTGTTGAAAATTATAGTCATCCTAAGGGGTGAATCACATAGGGGCTTAATTGCAGTTAACAATTATGTCCTGAGAGAAGGTGTATAGTTTGTCCAAAATTATACAAAGAATAAAAGGCAGCATTTCAAACAGATTTACTTAATCCTATTTCCACTGTATGTCTACTATGCTATTCTGAAAGTGAAGGAATTGGTAGACTTAATTTCACTACATTAGATGAGAAAAATCTAATGTGCTTCATTTTAAATGTGTCTAATAAATACCTAGAAGAATGTGTTTGCTGGTATAAAATTTTGGATTGTCCATCTGTGCTGGGTATTGGTATTTCTATAAAAGGAATACTACAAAATCATAAAGCAGGAAAGTAAAGGATAAAGCACCTAGTTCTTGAATTGAAGATAGATGAATGTATTTCTTATGTATCAATGAAGTGGGAACACTGAGTTTATAAAAGTAAATCTAGATCTAGACTTCATACTAAAGAAACTCCAAAAGTCCCTGTTTGTTTTCCTGAATTATGCATGGGAGATCAGGATTTCTTCAATCCTCAGTACTAATTATTGCTAAGGGAATGCAATAGAATTAACCGCACTATTAGATGAGATAAATTGTGCTCAGAAGAGCAATTACATATACCCTATCCTCCCAAATTCAATTCTCTCTTTAAATAGGTTTGGTCAAAGTGTATGAAGATCATCCATTTCACTTGTAGTTATCTACAAGTTTCTTATGCCCTGCTAGCACTTTTAACAATAAATCTGAGCAATAGATGTCAGTATAAAGCATGATCTTTTATTACTCACTTGTATCTTTTACACGTCTTTTATAGATGTGCCTTCTTGATAAAGAAACTGATGTTAGAAGCAAAATGGCACAGGCAGCACTAGTTAGATGTCTTTGCTCTACTTTTCAGGGATAGAAGTATGTTATAAAATAGCTCCAAATTTTTTTCCTATGATGTTTATATATATATATATATATATATATATATATATATATATATATCCTGAATATATAATACAAGTTTCCCTTTTTATCTATAATTAGACACAGATATTTTTCTTGTAAAAGTGAATTAAAAAAATTAAAACGACTTTCAATTTCCAGTACAGCATGTAAGAATCTTGGAAGTCACCAGACTATCCTAACAAGTAAAAAACTAAGCAAACAGAAAATATAATAATTAAATTAATAATTATTCTTAAATTTGTAAGAGAATGAGGTAACAGGGCCAAAACTGCTCTCAAAATTGGAGAGACAAACAGGCAAATACAGAGCATCACAATTTACCAGAACAGAAATCCACGAGGAAAAACTTCCATGGGAAAGTGAAAGTTGCTTAGTTGTGTCCATCCCTTTGTGACCCCATGGACTATACAGTCTATGGAACTCTCCAAGCCAGTATACTGGAGTGGGTAGCTGTTCCCTTCTCCAGGAGATCTTCCCAACCCAGGGATCAAACCCAGGTCTCCTACATTGTAGGCAGATTCTTTAACAGCTGAGCCACCAAGGAAGCCCAAGAATACTGAAATAGGTAGCCTATCCCTTCTCCAGCACATCTTCCCGAACCAGAAATTGAACCAGGGTCTCCTGCATTGCAAGCAAAATCTTATTTTTTCTTTTTTTTTTGTAGTTCAATTTTTTTATTTTTATTTTTTTTTCATTTATTTTTATTAGTTGGAGGCTAATTACTTTACAATATTGTAGTGGTTTTTGCCATACATTAACATGAATCAGCCATGGATTTACATGTGTTCCCCATGTTCTGACAGAATAACATTGAAACAAGTATACTATCAAGGGTGAAACAGATCACCAGCCCAGGTTGGATGCATGAGACAAGTGCTCAGGGCTGGTGCACTGGCAAGTGAATTCTTTACCAGCTGAGCTACCAGGAATTCCATGGGAATGAGTGCCAATGAACTGTAATTGAGGAATTGCTGGAGGTTCAGTGTGGACAAGTCTCACATAAAAACTCCAGAGTGACCCAGTTGTGGCAGGGGTTGGTGGTGAAGGGGTAGGCGAACATTTGTGTTTTACTTTCTGGAGCTCTAGCAAATTGTCACAGTGAATAAGCAGAGAAACATCCCCTTAGGTTCCTGAAGAGGAAGAGTTAAAGGAATCATTTTATTTTATTTTATTTTTTCATTTATTTTTATTAGTTGGAGGCTAATTACTTTACAATATTGTAGTGGGTTTTGTCATACATTGACATGAATCAGCCATGGATTTACATGTATTCCCCATCCCGATCCCCCCTCCCACCTCCCTCTCTACCCGATCCCTCTGGGTCTTCCCAGTGCACCAGGCCCGAGCACTTGTCTCATGCACCCAACCTGGGCTGGTGATCTGTTTCACCCTAGATAATATACATGTTTCGATGCTGTTCTCTCAAAACATCCCACCCTCGCCTTCTCCCACAGAGTCCAAAAGTCTGTTCTGTATTTCTGTGTCTCTTTTTCTGTTTTGCATATAGGGTTATCATTACCATCTTTCTAAATTCCATATATATGTGTTAGTATGCTATAATGGTCTTTATCTTTCTGGCTTACTTCACTCTGTATAATGGGCTCCAGTTTCATCCATCTCATTAGAACTGATTCAAATGAATTCTTTTTAATGGCTGAGTAATATTCCATGGTGTATATGTACCACAGCTTCCTTATCCATTCATCTGCTGATGGGCATCTAGGTTGCTTCCACGTCCTGGCTATTATAAACAGTGCTGCAATGAACACGGGTGCATGTCTCTTTCAGATCTGGTTTCCTTGGTGTGTATGCTCAGAAGTGGTGAAAAATTGAAAGCATTTCCCCTAAAATCAGGAACAAGACAAGGGTGCCCACTCTCACCACTACTATTCAACATAGTTTTGGAAGTTTTGGCCACAGCAATCAGAGCAGAGAAAGAAGTAAAAGGAATCCAGATAGGAAAAGAAGAAGTGAAACTCTCACTGTTTGCAGAAGACATGATCCTCTACATAGAAAATCCTAAAGACTCTACTAATGGAATCATTTTAAAATGCAGCAGAGTTTTCTTTTCTTCTTAACAAAGTCTATCTATCCTCATGAGAAACTACTTTACCAGAGCCTAAGCGGTTGGGATTTTATCAGAACTTAAATAACACTGGAGAAGGTAGATATCGAACTCAAAATGCCATCCATGCGGAGGCAGGTCAATAACCAATCCCAGCCTACTAGACCCACTCTGTTCCACATGAGTAGGAAGTGGCAAGCTGAAAACACTTGTGAGGTTCACAGTCCAGAGGCATAGGCTTACTAAAAGACTGAGACCTAATCATAGGACTATAGAAGGCAACCCCTTCCCACATACCTTATCACCACATTTCTAAAGCCACATTTACAGCACTTCCTTTTACCCAAGACATCATGTCCAGCTATCAAGAAAAAATTACAAGGCATAGTAAAAGATTAAATACACAGTTCAGAGAGACAAAGCAAACATCAAAATCAGACTCAGATATGATTGTGATGTTGGAATTATCTCACTGGAATTTTAAGGCAACAATAATTAATATGCTAAGGATTCTAATGGATAAAGTAGAATGTAAGAATCAACCATGGAATTACAGTAGAGAAATGTAAATTCTATGAAAGAACCAAAAATAAGATATTAGAGGTCAAAAGCACTGTATAGAAATGAAAAATGCCTTTGATGACCTATTAGTAAACTAGACAGAGCTGAAGAAAGAATCTGAGCTTGAGAATATCTCAGTAGAAATCTCCAAAACTGAAAAGCAAAGAAAAGAAAGACTGGAAAATCCTGCCAACAACAGAACAGAATATCCAAGACTTGTGGGAAAACTATAAAAGAAATAGTATACATGTGATAGGAATATCAGAAAAAGAAGAAAGAGAGAAGGGAACAGTAGATATGCTGGGAACAAAACTGACTGAGAATTTGATCAAAATAGTGCAAAAAACCGAACCACAGATCCAGGAATCTCTAAAATAATAAGCAAGATAAAGGCAAAAAAAGAAAAACACCTAGGCCTTTGTGCAAACAATAAAATAACAAAGATAAAGAAAAAAATTCTAAAAGAAGTCAGAAGACAGAAAAATGACCTTACCTACAGAGTGGTAAAGATAAGAATTAAATCTAAATTTTTCTTTGAAATCATGCAAGCAAGAAGAGCAGAGTAAAATATTTAAAGTTTTGAGAAACACATCCACCAAACTAGAATACTGTACCTGGCAAAATTATTCTTCAAAATTAAAGGATAAAGACTTCTGACAAAGAAAAATTGAGGTAATTTGTTATCAATTAACCTGCCTCATAATAAAGGTTCAAAGACATATTTTAGAGGGAAAATTATATGTCAGAAACATGATCTGTATAAAGAAAGGAAGACCATTGGAGAAGGAATAAGTGAAGGTAAAATAAAATCTTTTGTATTTTTCTTATTCTTAATTGATCTAACAGATAATAGTTTCAAAATAATAATAGCAATAATATATTCAATTATGTTTATATGTGTTGTCTATGTAGAAAATATAATGAAATTGACCAAAAAGAAAAAAACAACCCTAATAAGTGATGATAGCAAACAGGATACAAGATTAATATACAAAATTCCATCACTTTATCATATACCAGTGGTAAACAAGTGGAATCTGAAATTAAGGTTACAATAGCATTTACTTTAGCACACTCCAAAATAAAATACTTAGGCATAAAACTAATGAAATTTGTATAAGATAGAGAACTATAAAACTCTGATGAAAGACATTAAAGAAAAACTAAATAAATGGAGAGATAATCAATGTTCCTGGATAAGAAGTTTCAGGATTGTCAAGATGTCATTTCTTCTTCCCAACTTGATCTTTAGATTCAATGCAAACCAAATCAAAATCCTAGTAAGTTATTTTATAGATATTGACAGTTGATTCTAAAGTTTATATAGAGAGACAAAAAAAAAAAAAAATCCAGAATAGCTAATACAATGTTAAAGTATAAGAGCAAAGTTGAGGGTTGACATTACCCAATGTCAAGACTTACTCTAAAGTTATACTATTCAAAGCCAGTATAATACTGGCAAAAGAACATATATAGGTCAATGGAATAGAATATAAATCCTAGAAATATAGTCAATCAATCTTTAACAAAAGAGCAAAGGTAGTAAAATAGAACAAAGGTGTAGTCTTTTCAACAAACAGTGCTGGAAGAACTAGATATCCATATGCACATGTAAATAAACTTAGACACAGATCTTATATTTGTCACAAAAGTTAGCTCAAATGGATCATAGACCTAAATGTAAGATGCAAAACTACAAAACTCTAAGAAGATAAAACATGAGAAAACTTGAATTACCTTATGTATGGTGATGATTTTTTGAATACAATAGCAGGAGCATGATCTATGAAAGAAATAATAAACTTGGCTTCATTAAAATTTAAAAAGTCTACTATGCAAAAGGCATTTTCAAGAGAATGAAGAGACAGGCCATAGATTAGAAGAAATTATTTGCAAAAGACACATCTGGTTATCCAGAACATACGAAGAACATATAACACACCAAAAGAAAAATAAACAACCTGATTAAAAATTACTCAAAGACCTTAACAGATATCTTACCAAAGAAGATTTGTGGATAGGAAATAAGATGCCCATTGGGCTTCCTTTGTGGCTCAGATGGTAAAGAATCCACCTGAAATGTGGGAGACCTAGGTTTGATCCCTGGATTGGGAAGATTCCCTGGAAGAAGGCAAGGCAACCCACTCCAGTATTCCTGCCTGGAGAATCCCCATGGACAGAGGAGCCTGGTGGGCTACAGTCCATGGGGCCATGAAGAGTCAGATAAGACTGAGCGACACAGCACAGCAAGATGCCCTACATCACATGCCTTAAGGGAAATGCAAGCAAAAGTAGCCATGATATAACACTACACACCTATTAGAACCTAGAAAATCTGGAGCACTAACAATACCAGATGCTGATGAGGATGTAAGCAACAGGAACTCAGATACATTGCTTCTGGGAATGCAGAATTGTTACGGCCACTTTTAACACAGTTTGAAAGTTTCTTCCAAAAAATAAACTTATTCTTATCATACAGTTCCACAATCATGCTCCTTGGTAATTACCCAAAGGATTTGACAACGTGTCCACACAAAATTCTGTATGTGGATATTTACAGCAGTTTTATTCACAATTGCCAAACCTGGGAAGCAACCATAATGTCCTGCAGTAGGTGAATGGATAACTGTGGTACATGTAGATATGGAATACTATTCAAAGCTAAAATTAAATGAGTCTATAATCCATGAAAAGACATGGAGGAACGATAAAGCCTGATAAAAGCTTCAGAAAAAGCCAATCTGAAGAGGCTACCTACTGCATGATTCTAAGTATATGACACTTTGGAAAAAGTAGACAGTAACAATGGATGCTGGAGTTTGGGAAAGAGGAAAGAGAAACAGATAGACCACAGAGGATTTTTAAGGTATTGAAACTACTCTTTATGATACTATAATGGTGGATACATGTCCTCATATATATTTGTTCAAAACCGTAGAATGTACAAATCAAAGAATAAACCTTAATGAAAACTGAGAACTTTGAGTGTCAATATGCATTTGTTGATTGTAACTGATGCTGCACTGTGATTGGGGTTATTGATAATAACCAGAGGCTAAGCATTTATAAGGGCAGGGGTAACAAAAATCTTTGTACAGTTGGCCCTTGAGCAATGTGGAGGTTAGGGGAAACAACCTCTGCGAAGTGAAAAATTTGTGCATATTTGTACTTGACTTTCCCTCTCTGTGGTTCCTCCTTATCTGAGGTTCCACATCCATGGGTTTAACTAGCTGCAGATCTTGTAGTATTGTTGTATTTACTACTGAAAAAAAAAAAAAAAAAAAAAACCATGTGAAAGTGGACCCATGCGGTTCAAAACCTTGTTGTTCAAGGGTCAAATATACATTTTTACTTAATTTACCTATGAATCTAAAGCTATCTGTTTGAAAAGTGAACAAAAAACTCATGAACCTATCTATGAAATAGCATCACCATTTTGAGGCCAAAATTATACTGGCTAAGAGAAAACAATTCTATCTGTGTGTGTAGGTCATGTGTGTGTCTCTATAACTATCTGTCTCTTCCCCCACCCCCACCATCTGTTTTTTTTGTTTGTTTGTTTTTTTAACTCTTTGCTCCCACTACCTCTTCTAAGACAGCTCAGTTCAGTTCAGTCGCTCAGTTGCGTCTGACTCTTTGTGATCCCGTGGACTGCAGCACGACAGGCTTCCCTGCCCATCACCAACTCCCGGAGTTTACTCAAACTCATGTCCACTCAGTCGTTGATACCATCCAACCATCTCATCCTCTGTCGTCCCCTTCTCCTCTTGCCCTCAATCTTTCCCAGCATCAGGGTCTTTTCAAATGAGTCAGCGCTTCGCATCAGGTGGCCAAGTATTGGAGTTTCAGCTTCAACAACAGTCCTTCCAATGAATATTCAGGACTGATTTCCTTTGGGATGGACTGGTTGGATCTCCTTGCAGTCCAAGGAACTCTCAAGAGTCCTCTCCAACACCACAATTCACAAGCATCAAGTCGTTGGCACTCAGCTTTCTTTATAGTCCAACTCTCACATCCATACATGGCTAACGGAAAAACCATAGCCTTGACTAGACGAACCGTTGTTGGCAAAGTAATGTCTCTGCATTTTAATATGCTGTCTAGGTTGGTCATAGCTTTTCTTTAAAGGAGTAAGCGTCTTTTAATTTCATGGCTGCAATTGCCATCTGCAGTGATTTTGGAGCCCCCCCAAAATAAAGTCTCTCACTGTTTCCATTATTTCCCCATCTATTTGCCATGAAATGATGGGACCGTATGACATGATCTTTGTTTTCTGAATGTTGAGCTTTAAGCCAACTTTTTCACTCTCCTCTTTCACTGTCATCAAGAGGCTCTTTAGTTCTTCTTCACTTTCTGCCATAAGGGTGATGTCATCTGCATATCTAAGGCTATGGATATTTCTCCTGGCAATCTTGATACCCGCTTGTGCTTCCTCCAGCCCAGCGTTTCTCATGATGTACTCTGCATATAAGTTAAATAAATAGGGTGACAATATGCAGCCTTGACATACTCATTTTCCTATTTGGAACCAGTCTGTTGTTCCATGTCCATTTCTAACTGTTGCTTCCTGCCCTGCATACAGATTTCTCAAGAGGCAGGTCAGGTGGTCTGGTATTCCCATCTCTTTCAGAATTTTCCACAGTTTATTGTGATCCACACAGTCAAAGGCTTTGGCATAGTCAATAAAGCAGAAATAGATGTTTTTCTGGAACTCTCTTGCTTTTTCGATGATCCAGCAGAAGTTGGCAATTTGATCTCTGGTTTCTCTGCCTTTTCTAAAACCAGCTTGAACATCTGGAATTTATGGCTCACGTATTGTTGAAGCCTGGCTTGGAGAATTTTGACCATTACTTTACTAGCAGGTGAGATGAGGGCAATTGTGCAATAGTTTGAGCATTCTTTGGCATTGCCTTTCTTTGGGATTGGAATGAAAACTGACCTTTTCCAGTCCTGTGGCCACTGCTGAGTTTTCCAAATTTGCTGACATATTGAGTGCAGCACATTCACAGCATCATCTTTTAGGATTTGAAATAGCTCAGCTTGGAATTCCATCACCTCCACTAGCTTTGTTCATAGTGATGCTTCCTAAGGCCCACTTGACCTCACATTCCAGGATGTTTGGCTCTAGGTTATCTGGGTTATGAAGATCTTTTTTGAACAGCTCTTCTGTGTATTCTTGCCACCTCTTCTTAATATCTTCTGCTTTTGTTAGGTCCATACCATTTCTGTCCTTTATTATGCCCATCTTTGCATGAAATGTTCCCTTGGTATCTCTCATTTTCTTGAAGAGATCTCTAGCCTTTTCCCATTTTATTGTTTTCCTCTATTTCTTTGCACTGATCGCCAAGGAAGGCTTTCTTATGTCTCCTTGCTATTCTTCAGAACTCTGCATTCAAATGGGTGTATCTTTCCTTTTCTCCTTTGCTTTTTGCTTCTCTTCTTTTCACCGCTATTTGTAAAGCCTCCTCAGACAGCAATTTTGTTTTTTTGCATTTCTTTTTCTTGGGGATTGTCTTGCTCCCTGTCTCCTTCTAAGGCAAGGGAATCCCAAATGTGGAATTTAGTGGCCAATGACTTTAATTAGATTTTAAAAAAAAATGAAGAAAAGTAAAAGATAAGTTTGGTAGTGTTTTACCTGACCTACAGACAGTACACATTAGATAGAGCTGGTTTCTTAGAAGTACACTGTCACAAATCAACATGTTCCTTTGGTCCAAGGAGCATGTAAGACAATGGTCTTTTAGGGTTGTGTAAATAGCCAAAACCCAAACAGAATATTTTGCCTGTCCTCAAGGCTCTGGAGATTTTACCAGCTTCACTTAATGCAAGAAATCAGGAAAACTTTTCAGGCCAGTTCTCTCCTTCAGTAGTTTTAAATGTGGATATAGGCATACTTTGGGTTCATGGTCATAAAGAGCTTTAAGTAACTTAAATTCAAAAATTTCAAATCCCATATGTCTCTTTGCTGAAACTGTCCTGCCTGAGAATGTGCCTACTGTCAAGGCATGGTGTGAGTTCTCCTTTCTGATGGCCTTTTTTTTTTTAATTGCCAAGAAGAATAATTAGAAATATCATTAATGTTGAGAAACTGGATAACTCTATAATTATTAACACATTATTTTGCAAGGCAGCTTGTCCAAATGTTTTTAACAAAATTAATTCAAGGCTTAATTGAGCTTTCAGCATATAGATCATTAATAGTAATTTTTGATGACTGATCACTGTATAATATTTGACACAGAACTTTTCTCTATTCTTATCTAATAGTTTATGTTGACAAGATTTTCAAAGTTTATAATAATGAATAAATATAAAAGTTAATATTTAGCCATGTGGTCTTCAATTAAAAATTAACATCCACAGATACATATAATCAATTTTTTATAACTCTCCATCTATCTCATAAAGTGATACACTTCTAGTAAAATTCTACCTTTATGTTTAATTATTTTTAAAATGTATATTTCTGTTATTTGATGAGATGTGTTCTAATATTCAGTGGCAAGACACTTCCAAAGAAAATCATAATATTCAGAACTCTGGGGTCATACAAATTAATGTAGCAAATCCAAGTTTATATACATGTTTTGGTTGCAAAGGAATATGATAGGATGATTAAGGATGACTTTCAAGCTCAAAATATAATAGATTGGAACAAGCTTCTGTGGACTAAGTGTAGAGAAAATATGTTACAGAAGGAAGAAGAGCTGTGTAAAACACATGATTATTAAAACATTCTGTTTATATATATTTAAATAAACAATAGTAGACCTCAAAAACTATAGCATTTTTGTCACAGTATTTTTTTAAATTGATATAATATTGTTTCAAATTATATATGCATTCCTACTATTTAAAACTTTAATAAAAAGTTTGAGCCATCTTAAACTATATGTATAGGTACATACATTTTAAAAATTATTTTTAAAGATATGCAAGCAAAAAGATTTCAAATACATAAAAGTTCTGAGTTACATGGCTCCCCAAAAATCTTTTCATAGGCCAATCAAGCCATTTGTCACAGAAACATTCAGAGGAAAAAGCTGTTAGAAAATGACTGGTTGAGTTGGCTTACCTTGAGTGAAAGCAGATTTCAGCCCCACTGTCCTTTACTAGACAGCACTTGAGTTGCAGAGGTTCAGATTCATGCAGATTTGTCTGAATCCTCTGCAATGATCAAGATTAATAACAGAGGAGAATTCTGAAGAATTCTCTATTGTCCATATATTTGATGGCTTCTAAAACCAGATGCCACATGAATCAATTGAGAGACTCTGATTAGAATGCATTTTAAAGCCGTAGCAGCCACCAAACATTTTGTCTGTGTGTGTGAAGCATGTTTAGTAGTGATAGAATCATTTAGGGCCCAAGAGAAATTTTTCTGGATCTCATTGAAACTCTATGCATAGGACATAGTGTAAGAATGAAAAAGACCAGAGCTCTCATGCTCTCATTTGGAGGAGTTGCTGTGGTTTAATCACCATTTTATTAGATTATTTCCTAGAGCACTCTTAATCCAAAGTGATAGTAAAAAGAGTTTCCATAATTGCTCTATAAATCAGATTTATGGAGTCATACTCTAAAATAAAGTTTAAAAAATCAACTCTATGGAAATTTTATCTTATTAACTTATCCTGAGGTATGTAAATATATAAAATTAATCTCTATATTATCATTGTCACGACTGTGACATTATATACATACATTATATACATAATCCTTCAATGAAAAATAATGTCTTATATAAAGATTAATAAATAAAATAAGAGAGCTTGAGCTACCTCAAAACACATTCATGTTAAATTAAAAAAAAATAATTTCAGGCTAAATGGCTTAAATGCCATTTTTTTCTTTCTTATGTTTAGATTGAGTACATTGGGAAGCTCAGTGTAAAAAAAATAATTATTTTAAAAGTATATCCTGGACAAGAACTTTTACAGAATTTATGTTAAACATAAATCTCCAATTTAGCTTATATTACTTTTGATCAGTAGTGATGCAAAACTAATAAGGCAAGTCTTCATAAGGAGAAAATATAGATACATGGATGACAGATTAGATGATAGATCATAGAGATAGATGATAAGGAAATTCATAAATACAAAGAGATAGGTGTATAGATAGATAGATATGTATAATTAATATTAATTATACAGTGCTGCACACTGAAGGATATGACAGGAGACCCAAATAAATCTGAACTGAGATTTTGTTACAGAATTTGACATCTCCCAGATCTATTCCTAGCTTTCCCTCCCTCCATTCCCCACTGTGGGGACTGTGAAGACTCCTATGGTAAGAATCTTAGTCATGTCTGAAGGTAGAAGAGTTTGCAACAGAACATTCATTCATTCTGATGAGAGACAGAGGGATGCCCTGGAAGAGGATTTGTCCCAATGTTACAAGAAAATTGAGATGAAGCACAAAATTCATAGCATGTTTGGTGACTATTCTTGATGTTTCTCAAGTTTGCTATCCTGGTGGTAAACACACACACTTGGGAATGAACAAATTATAGTAAACTTAGAAAATTTTGGACCTTGGGAGCTAAGCACAGATAATGGGATAAATAAATTTAGAGAAGTGGGAATTGCTTTAGTCAATTCCTCCAAAGAGTGGGGAGCATCAAAACTCTGGCCCAGAAAGATGGGAAGGAGCCATGAGAAAAATGAGAAATGGGTGTGAATATATAACAGATAATGCTATAGAAAGATGATAACGTCTTTTTCATGGAAGGCAGTGCATGACATATGCAGTAGGGCCTAGGCAAAATCCCAGAGACAAATTGAAGAGACCGAAGATACTCCCAAGAATACAGAGTGGAAGGAATTTCCAAAGAAAGGCTATGAAGTACAGCCATCTGAGAGGGGATTATTAAGGAACTAGCAAAATTCTCTCTAAATGTTCATGAGACCTTATTTGCCAACTGCTTGGCATTGTAATTCTTACATGTTTACCATGATAGTAATGAGGAAAGGTCAGGAAAAAAAAAATCACTGTGAAAATACACTAAATTACATTCATGTATGTACTATTCATATTATTCATAATAACTAGATTGTTTGCAAACACACAGCCAATGCTGATAGGGAAGATAGATATCAGCTCATTTTGTTTGCAAGCACACAACCAGTGCTGATAGGGAATATAGATATCAACTTCCTGAATAGTTTGGATAGTTTTAAAGGTCATTCAAAAGGATTTTAAATGGCTGAGGATGAAGGTAATTGATAATGTCAAGTATTGGGTAGCCATGTGGCTGACTACCAAGGTTCTGAAAGCTTTTCATTTAGAGGCCACAGTTCACTCATGACACAAATAGTTACTTTACATCTCTGATGTGTCAGGCATAGTGCTGTGTGCACTGGCCCTGCAGCCACAAACAAAATACAGGACAATCTCTGCCTCGAGGGAGTTGGGGTCTTAACGTGCCTGAGAACACCTTAGAGGGATATTATCAATCAGTCTTTAATAAATGAACTGCAGCATTGTGAAGCCAAATAAATTAAACATGTATCAAAACTAAAGGTGAACATAAGTGTTTAAAGATCTCTTATCCACAATCTTTATTTCACCAATCATTGAAATATATGGAAAATTGTGGAAACCTGAAATTTTGTGTGGAGGAGGGAGGCTAGAGGTTACTGTGGAAACAATAGAATCAAAGTTAGGTTTTGTGTTTCATGGTTCCTGAACCCCACAACTCCCAAATCAAGGCTGTCATTCAAAACTGGGTACATGGGTTAAGCTTCAGGTTTAAGCCAATCACTGCCTCCTCCCAACCCAAATTCATAATGTGGGAATCCTATTCTCAAGAACAGAAAAGGCCTGATAGGAAAGGTATCTATCACGTATTCACGTATCCCAAAGGCAAAAGGAACTAGATATGAAAACTCAGAACCAGTGGCATATGTAGCGGTGACTCTTTTTTTTTTTTTTTTTGTGCTGTTGGGAATTTGAGACATATAGAAAATGGTAGAGATATAGATCAGAAAGTAGACTTTGTCCAAATTAGCTTCTCAATTAAGCTGAAAAGAAATAAGAAAGTGCAAAACAAGAAAATGTTAATTCCCTTTATGATTGTTTTTAGCTGTTTAGAAGTTTTCAAATGTATGTAGTAAATGTCATGCTTCGTTTTGGATTTCCTCCTCTGCTTTTAATCTTAAAAATGCCTTTTGTCAACTTGAGAAAAAAATATACATCACTTATATTTTATTTGTCATTTTATTAGATACATTTTCCCACATTATGTAGCTTAAATCCATAAAGTTATTTTATGACAGTGGATTGCTTTTTATTTGTATATAAGTAGATTGCATTTGAGTCTGTTCCATCTTTAGTATCTTTTTTTCATGTCTGTGTCATGTCTGTGCTGTAGGGATATGCTGGCACTGCACTATTTTCCCTTTTACTGAATTGTCATGATTTTTCCTTATTTATCAACTTGAGTAGCTCCTTTAAATTCTTCTAAAGTTTCAGTCTTGAAAATGTAATCCCACTTCCTTTGTCCTGCATTTTCCTCAGCTTAGCAGAGTATCTTGTGAAGTGGTTTTATTGATGCCTCTAGATCTGTCCTGCAGAGTGATGGAGTTGGTGGGGGTTCCAGTCCTCTTCTGGCATCTGCTTCCTGGAGCAGCTTTATCCATCACCTTGACAGGCATGTGTATAGGCCTCTGAGTGTCTAATATTCTCATCTATTGTTAAAGAGTTATGTTGCTAAGGTTTTCATCAGTTCAGTTCAGTCGCTCATTCATGTCTGACTCTTTGCAATCACACGGACTGCAGCACACCAGGCTTTCCTGTCCATCACCAACTGTCCGTCATAAACTCCCGTAGTTTACCCAAACTCATGTCCATCGAATCGGTGATGCCATCCAACCATCTCATCCTCTGTCGTCCCCTTCTCCTCCAGCCTTCAATCTTTCCCAGCATCAGGATCTTTTCCAATGAGTCAGTTCTTCGCATCAGGTGGCCAAAGGATTGGAGCTTCAGCTTCAGCATCAGTCCTTTCAATGAATATTCAGACTGATTTCCTTTAGGATGGACTGGTTGGATCTCCTTGTAGTCCAAGAGACTCTCAAGAGCCAACACCACAGTTCAAAAGTATCAGTTCTTCGGCACTCAGCTTTCTTTATAGTCCACCTCTCACACCCATACATGGCTATTGGAAAAACTGTAGCTTTGACTAAACGGACCTTTGTTGGCAAAGTAATGTCTATGCTTTTTAATATGCTTTCTAGGTTGGCCATAGATTTTCTTCCAAGGAGCAAGTGTCTTTTAATTTCATGACTGCAGTCATCATCTACAGTGATTTTGGAGCCTAAGGAAATAAAGTCTGTCACTGTCTCCATTCATCACAGGAACATAACTTTGGAGAATGTTTAGGTCCAAGTACCTATTCTGTAGGTAGAGTTCTAAAAACGCATTCCCCCACCATCATTAAGGTGTCTCTGGTGGTTCAGACGGTAAAGAATCTGCCTATAGAAATAAAAGCAAAACTAAACAAATGGGACCTAATGAAACTTAAAAGCTTTTGCACTACAAAGGAAACTATAAGTAAGGTGAAAAGACAGCCCTCAGATTGGGAGAAAATAATAGCAAATGAAGAAACAGACAAAGGATTAATCTCAAAAATATACAAGCAACTCCTGCAGCTCAATTCCAGAAAAATAAATGACCCAATCAAAAAATGGGCCAAAGAACTAAACAGACATTTCTCCAAAGAAGACATACAGATGGCTAACAAACACATGAAAAGATGCTCAACATCACTCATTATCAGAGAAATGCAAATCAAAACCACAATGAGGTACCATTACACGCCAGTCAGGATGGCTGCTATCCAAAAGTCTACAAGCAATAAATGCTGGAGAGGGTGTGGAGAAAAGGGAACCCTCTTACACTGTTGGTGGGAATGCAAACTAGTACAGCCACTATGGAAAACAGTGTGGAGATTTCTTAAAAAACTGGAAATAGAACTGCCATATGACCCAGCAATACCACTTCTGGGCATACACACCGAGGAAACCAGATCTGAAAGAGACACGTGCACCCCAATGTTCATCGCAGCACTGTTTATAATAGCCAGGACATGGAAGCAACCTAGATGCCCATCAGCAGATGAATGGATAAGGAAGCTGTGGTACATATACACCATGGAATATTACTCAGCCGTTAAAAAGAATTCATTTGAACCAGTCCTAATGAGATGGATGAAACTGGAGCCCCTTATACAGAGTGAAGTAAGCCAGAAAGATAAAGAACATTACAGCATACTAACACATATATATGGAATTTAGAAAGATGGTAACGATAACCCTATATGCAAAACAGAAAAAGAGACACAGAAATACAGAACAGACTTTTGAACTCCGTGGAAGAAGGTGAGGGTGGGATGTTTCAAAAGAACAGCATGTATACTATCTATGGTGAAACAGATCACCAGCCCAGGTGGGATGCATGAGACAAGTGCTTGGGCCTGGTGCACTGGGAAGACCCAGAGGAATCGGGTGGAGAGGGAGGTGGGAGGGGGGATCGGGATGGGGAATACATGTAAATCTATGGCTGATTCATATCAATGTATGACAAAACCCACTGAAATGTTGTGAAGTAATTAGCCTCCAACTAATAAAAAAAAAAAAAAAAAGAATCTGCCTATAATGTGGGAGACCTGAGTTCGATCCCTGAGTTGGGAAGATCCCCTGAAGAAATGAAAGGCTACCAACTCCAGTATTCTTGCCTGGAGAATCCCATGGACAGAGGACCCTGGGGGACTACAGTCCATGGGATCCCAAACAGTTGGACACAACTGAGTGACTTTCTTACTTACCACCATTAAAAACTGTCTGCCCTAAAGCCTATGACTGTGAGTATAATGCAATATCATACCCAGGAACATGTTGTTATCTGTCAAAGAGACTTTAAAGAGGTAATTAAGATACTAATTAATTGACTTTAAGATTAGGGGGATTATCTTGGATTATCTGGTTGTGTCTAATCTCGTTATACAAACCCTTTAAAAGTGGAAACTTTTTTTCTGGCCAGCAACAAAAGGGAGATCAGAAGTTTGAAGCATGAAGGAGAGTTGAGGCACACTGACTTTGAAGATGTGGGAACTATGTTTTAAGGGATGCAGGTGGCCTTTAGAAACTAAAAGCAACTCCCAAGTGATGGTTAGCAAGGGAGTGGAGACCTCAGCCTTGTGACTGTAGGGACTGTATTCAGCCAGTAATCTAAGTGAGACAGGAAGTAAGTGGGTTCTTCCCCATGGCCTCTGGTTAAGAGTGCAACTTATCTGATACTTTGATTTTGGCCTTGTGAGATGCTATGCAGGGACACAGAAACTGAGATATTAAGTGGAGTATTTTAAGCCACTGAATTTGTGGTCAGTTGTTTTGACACTAGTAGAAACTTCATCCAGTACCCATGTCAAGGCTTTCACTTTCACAAAGGCAGACATCACAGTGGGAAGAGGGGCAGACTGTGATTTGGAGCAGGTGTCTTCTCCAAAGGAGATACCACCCCCCCGCGCCAAGTCACTGTAGTGCAGAGAGGTGAGTGAGACAGGAGGACACTGGCCGATGTGGCCAATGACATCCCCTCCTTAGATGTCTATTCTTTTAATAAGCAGCTCTGTAACCTAAATAGGGCTAGGTCATCTTCTGAAAATGCAGGCAGTTTGCCACATGGTGGCACTGCTGACATTTGGAGGCTGAAAGAAACAGTGCCATGCACACCAGTAGCTTGCTTGGCAATACTGATAAACAGCTTCATCTGCAGTTAGCCTGCAGCTTCCCAGGCGGCTCAGTGGTAAAGGATTCATCTGCCAATGCAGGAGATGTGGGTTGGATCCATGGGTCGGGAAGATTTCATGGAAGAGGAAATGTCAACGCTCTCCAGTATTCTTGCCTGGGGAATTCCATGGACAGAAGAACCTGGTGGGCTGCAGTCTAAGGGGTTGCAAAGAGTTGGACATGACTGGGCGACTGAGCTCACATGCGTGTATGCAGTTAGCACCGGAGATAAGGTCTGTGAGAACGAAGCCGGCCCTGGGTAGCCCAGCAGGTATGTGACTGCAGGAGGCAAAGCTGAGCTTTATCTCTAGGTGCCGCTCTCTGAAACCCATCACAGCCTTGACCTGGTGCACGCTTTCTACCCTGCTCCAGCCGATGACTGAGTGGTGCTCACTCAGGGGCACTCCTTTGAGAGGCTGTTCCCCTCTGATGCGAGACCATCTTCAGCATGACTAGTAGCCACACAGACTTTCTTAGAACTGCCTGGAGGGTAAAACTCTTGCCACCAGCCTGCCTGCCTTTCTTTGATCCTTCCTTGTAGTCAGACCTGCACTGCTCTTTGAAAGTTTTCCTGGCCTCTTTTTATCATTCTCTATTTTCTCTCCTAGGAATTTCCCCTAAAATGTATCCTGCACATTTACTCTTGTCCTGACATCCCTTTATTTATTGGAAGATCCAGCCTACCACACCAGGTATGAGTGAAGCAACTCCTTAGGAATGAGGCTGTAGTGCCTTTTGACCCACCAAGGACCATGCAGGTTATACGGACACAGGGAAGCTTTTAGGTCTGTGTGGAGAGGTCCCCATTATGAACCCCAGGCTTTACAGGGTTCTGAAGGGCACAAACACTGATATCAGTAGTCAGTAGATCTTCATTTTTACTTTTGTCCCAGGCCCTACAAATGTCATGGGCAGGCCCGCACAGCATTGTGACTGGTCTGACCCACTTCCTCATATTGTATATTCTCATCATACAAAAGGAAGGTAAAAAAACTCTTCTTTTGGTTACTATGCATAGTTGGGCCTCAAAACCTTTTATTTATGGGTTTCCTCCAAAAAGACTCACAGGTAGAGTATCAGTCTTTGATTTCTGAATGTCAGGGAAAGTCTGGGAAACCAAATAAACTTAATGACCATAATTAGTGTTTGTCAGGCTTCCTTGACTAGGCCAGGAATAGTTGTTTAAACCAATCACAGGGTTATATTTTCCAGAGGGTATTATTGTATAGTTTCTGACACTGAAGCTCTTTAGCGTGTGGTGTTCAGCCAGCTTTCATTCTGATAATGAAGGATGCAGTTAGTGGTCCATGAGATGCTTCTCATGAAGGACATACCACAGCATCACAGAACCTTTGCACTAAAATAGAGATCACTTCACAGTTGTGGAAACTGAGGCTCAGAAAAGTAACTGGTATGGATAAGTCCTCAGCTGGTTACTGACAGAGCGGGAGTTAAAGGCCATTGTCCATCAGATAATGATTCCCTGCATGTTCCTCTCCCACACAATGGACTGAAGGCATATTTGGCTTAAGGCAACGTGAACAAATGAGCCTCAGGTCAGAGGCGACAAGGAAGGGAGTGTTATTTAGAGTCTGGTGCCACTTTCCACATGATTACTTCAGCTCTGTCACTTGGGTCGCCATAAAACCAGCCGCTGATTTACTCTGGACTCCTAGCCCTGTCTCATAAAGGCATCTTTGTAATTCTCACCAGAGATCATCCTCTGGGATGACAAATAACATCGATCATTAAAGATGACATCTGTAATTTTGGAGCCAGGGAAGACGATCTTTTAAAGCTGTCAGTGAAACAAAAGGGATTTTAGGAGATGCTGATGCAGTCTCTTTAAAATTTTTGAAAGTTCTAAAACAAGAAGATGAACTGTCCATTTTGGAACCACAGGATGAACTGGGTGCCAAGGCATGCCCCCCCACATGCCCCACTGTCAGTGGAGACGAGGTTTGAGGCAACCAGGGTCCCCTGCAACTCAGTCATTGACTCACTGAGTGGCTTGGGAGTCAAAGGAGTTAATGGGCTTCATCCAGAGCTAGAAGGATGTGGGGCAGGCAGGGAGGCAGGATAAACTCATCATCTACTGTAGGAAGAGGAGGGGGGAAGCAAAGCCAAACAGAGAGGCAAGGGAGACACAGACACTCAAGAGCACCACCTATGCTTTGGGGCTAGTGGTCATTTAAGCAGTGACATGAACCCTGCCTTGCAGACCCTCAATGTGACAGAAGCTGAAGTCACCTTAGTGAATAGTATTGTCTCCTCTCCTCTTCATACATTTTCTAGGACATTAAAATTGCTGCATCGTCAGCATATCAATTTCTGAAGCTCTGCAAAAATAAAATAAAGGGGGAGAAAAGAAAAGAAATTAGATATGTATTTCCCAAGAAAGGAGTGGGAAGATGAGAGGCATGAACCTGGTCCTCACGGCCTTTTCTCACCAGAGGCAGGGAGCTAATTAGTCCCCATAAGCAGGAGCTCAGAGCACTAGGACTAATGAACAGGCTTGCTCTTGCCAAGCGGAAAGCAAAAAGGCAAAGAACCAGCTGCAGCTGCAGAAGAGCTAGAGCTGAGCGGTGGGGTCGCCTGTCCTGGGGGGGTTGACAGTGCATCTGTGGGGCACACCTCCACTTGGAGGCCACATATGTGAGTGAACTTTCTAGATGACCGGAGCAGCAGTTCAGATTCAGTGTACATCATCCACACCAGTTTTCCATCTCCATCTTGTTGTTGTTTAGTCACTAAGTCGTGTCCGACTCTTTGTGAACCCATGGACTGTAGCCCATCAGAGTCCTCTGTCCATGGGATTTCCCAGGCAAGAATACTGGAGTGGGTTGCCATTTCCTTTTCCAGGGGATCTTCCCAACCCAGGGGTCAAACCTGTGTCTCCTGCATTTGGCAGGGGGCTTCTTTACCACTGAGCCACCAGGGAAGCCCTTTGCATCTCCATGCCAGCCTCAGATATGTTACTTTATTCATCCCATTGGTTCATTTTTAGAGAACCCTCTACCTGAAGCAATTATTTGAGGAGAGTCTGAGCAGCTGATGACCTACATTGTTAGGTGCACTTGATTCGGTGAAAGCTTTCCCTGTTTTGTTGCTTGATTTGATATCTTGTTTTTTTCCCCTCCATTCTGCAGTAAATTGTGGGCTTGCAGCTGACCCCCTGCAGTCCTTTGGATTTCCAGGCTGGGGGGACGGGAAGGTGTGCAGTCAGCATGTCAGACTCCAGGTCTCAAGTCAGCAAAAGGGGGTAGAATAGTTTTCCTGTGCTACTGCTTGCTGAGTTGGCATTTAGTGTAAATGCCTCCTGCTTCCAAGGTATCTCTTCCATAATTACCAAGCATGATTCTATTTTCAGTGCAATAGCTGAGAGGGTATAATTGGAAACCACAGAAGCAGATTATTTTCTCTTTCTTTAAGGGGATTTTTGCTATCATCATATAATCTTATGCTCCCACTGACTCATAGCAAGTACTTCTCAGGCTGAATAAGAACATACACTGGTTCTGAGATTCTTTTTTTTTTTTTTTTTTTTTTGCTCAAAAAATATCTATTGGGCTCTTACTATTTACTAAGCACTGTTGATGCAATGGTTACAAAGATAGGCATGATACCTGCTCTCTATTGTATGAGAGGAAAACAAATAGTCATGCAACTAAACATAAAACTGCTTATGAGGAAACAGAGATGAAGGGAAAGTAGAGAGTTTTGTAAGAGCATGTGTTGGGGTGAAGATTGTCTTGTCAGTGAGGTCAAGGGTTCCCTGAAATATTTAATTGTGTTTGAAAGAAGAGTGACAGAGTTGGTGCATGTGTTGGCAGATGGGAATAGCTTATGTAAAGGTCCCCTCTGAGAATTTTGAAAAGAAAATTTGGGAAGTCAGTGAGATTGGAATTCAGACCTGTGCCCATGTCAGTGATGGTTAAAATTATCTGGGCTGGTCAGTGGTCAAATGCCCAACTGCCCGAATAGCTCCCTCTCCACTGATGTGTGTGGTTCCATGAGGATTCTCTCCAGGCTATAATTTTCCTTTATTTGATCAGTTCTTGACTTTGAAGTCTATTCTTATTCTTCACACATTCTTTGGTGATATGATATTTTAAATGTGCTGGTTACTCTCCATTTGACCTCTCATACCACATAACTCAGTTTGATTCTCTAGCCTTTATCACTCCATTCTGGGCCCCAGAAAGCTAAATTTCTAAGTGTGCATCACTTCAGTCCTCTTTTTGTTGACTTGTTCAGTTCCACCAAGAGGAGGCACCTCTTGTAGACAGGCAAGAGGAAAGATAAGTCAGGGTTGGGTGCTTGCTTTGGGCTGAATTTCTACAAGTACTATATTGCTTCATCAGCATAACTCCTGTCCTCTCAATAAGGGACAAGTTTCACTGAGCTTCCATAGTGCTGTCTCTTCCCTTTGCTCCTTCAATCTCAATTGGTGATGGTTTCTAGCTGTTGGTAGTCTCTGGGTGCCTCAGTTCAGTTGCTCAGTTGTGTCCGACCCCATGGACTGCAGCACGACAGGCTTCCCTGTGCATCACCAACTCCCAGAGCTTACCCAAACTCATGTCCATCGAGTTGGTGATGCCATCCAAATATCTCATCCTCTGTCATCCCTTTCTCCAGGCTTCATTCTTTCCAAGCATCGGGGTCTTTTCCAATGAGTCAGTTCTTCACATCAGGTGGCAAAAGTATTGGGAGATTCAGCTTCATCATCAGTCCTTCCAATGAACACCCAGGACTGATTTCCTTTAGGATGGACTGGTTTGAATTCCTTGCAGTCCAAGGGACTCTCAAGAGTCTTCTCCAATGTGAGAGTTCAAAACCTTCAGTTCTTCAGTGCTCAGCTTTCTTTATAGTCCAACTCTCACATCCATACTTGACTATTGGAAAAGCCATAGCTTTGACTAGATGGACCTTTGTTGGCAAAGTAATGTCTGTTTTTTAATATGCTGTCTAGATTGGTCATAGCTTTTCTTCCAAGGAGCAAATGTCTTTTAATTTCATGACTGCAGTCACCATCTGCAGTAATATTGGAACCCAAGAAAATAAAGTCTCTCACTGTTTCCATTGTTTCCCCATCTATTTTCTATGAAGTGATGGGACTGGATGCCACGACCTAGTTTTTTGAATGTTGAGTTTTAAAGCCAAGTTTTTCACTCTCCTCTCTCACTTTCATCAAGAGGCTCTTTAGCTCTTCTTTGCTTTCTGCTATAAGGGTGGTGTCATCTGTGTATCTGAGGTTACTGATATTTCTCTTGGCAATCTTGATTCCAAATTGTGCTTCATCCAGCCTAGCAGTTCACATGATGTACTCTGCACATAAGTTAAATAAGCAGGGTGGCAATATACATCCTTAACATACTGCTTTCCCAATTTGGAGTCAGTCTGTTGTTCTGTATCTGGTTCTAACTGCTGCTTCCGGACCTGCATACAGATTTCTCAGGATGCAGGTGAGGTGTTCTGGTATTCCCGTCTCTAATTTTCCACAGTTTATTGTGATGCACACAGTCAAAGGCTTTGGCATAGTCAATAAGCAGAAGTTGATGTTTTTCTGGAACACTCTTGCTTTTTCAATGATCCAGCAGATGTTTGCAATTTGTTCTCTGGTTCCTCTGCCTATTTTCAATCCAGCTTGAGCATCTGGAAGCTCTCAGGTCACATACTATTGAAGCCTCACTCAAATAATTTTGAGCATTACTTTGCTAGTGTGTGAGATGAGTGAAATTGTGCAGTAGTTTGAACATTCTTTGGCATTGCCCTTCTTTTGGATTGGAATGAAAACTTACCTTTTCCAATCCTGGCCACTGCTGAATTTTCCAAATTTGCTGGCATATTGAGTGCAGCACTTTCACAGCATCATCTTTTAGGATTTGAAATAGCTCAACTGGAATTTCATCACCTCCACTAGCTTTATTTGTAGTGATGCTTCCTAAGGCCCACTTGACCTCACATTCCTGGGTGTCTGGCTCTAGGTGAGTGATCACACCACTGTGGTTATCTGGGTCATGAAGATCTTTCTTGTATAGTTCTGTGTATTCTTGCCACCTCTTCTTAATATCTGCTGCTTCTGTTAGGTCCAAACCATTTCTGTCCTTTATTGAGCCCATCTTTGCATGAAATGCTCCCTTGGTATCTCTAATTTTCTTGAAGAGATTTCTAGTCTTTCCCATTCTATTGTTTTCCTCTGTTTCTTTGCACTGATCTCCTAGAAAGTCTTTCTAATCTCTCATTGCTATTCTTTGGAACTCTGCATTCAGATGGGTATATCTTTCCTTTTCTCCTTTGCCTTCAGCTTCTCTTCTTTTCTCAGGTATTTGTAAGGCCTCCTCAGACAACCATTTTGTCCTTTTGCATTTCTTTTTCTTGGGGATGGTCTTGATCACTGCCTCCTGTACAATCTCAAGAACCTCCATTCATAGTTCTTCAGGCACTCTGCCTATCAGATCTAATCCCTTGAATCTATTTCTCACTTCCACTATATAATCATAAGGGACTTGATTTATGCCATATCTGAGTGATCTAGTGGCTTTCCCTACTTTCTTCAACTTAAATCTGAGTTTGGCAATGAGTTCATGATCTGAACCACAATCTGCTCTGAGTCTTGTTTTTGCTTACTGTATAGAGCTTCTCCATCTTTTGCTGCAAAGAATATAATCAATCTGGTTTTGGTATCAACTATATGGTGATGTCCATGTGTAGGGTCTTCTCTTGTGTTTTTGGAAGAAGGTGTTTGCTATGACCAGTGTGTTCTCTTGGCAAAGCTCTCTTAGCCTTTGAACTGCTTCATTCTGTACTCCAAGGCCAAATTTACCTGTTACTCTAGGTATCTCTTGACTTCCTACTTTTTCATTCATGTACTGTATGATGAAAAGGACATCTTTTTTGGGTGTTAGTTCTAGAAGGTCTTGTAGGTCTTCATAGAACTGTTCAGCTTCAGCTTCTTCGGCATTACTGGTTTGGGCATAGACATGGATTACTGTGATATTGAATTGTTTGCCCTGGAAATGAACAGAGATCAATCTATTGTTTTTGAGATTGCACCCAAGTACTGCATTTCAGACTCTTTTGTTGACTATGAGAGCTACTCCATTTCTTCTAAGGGATTCTTGCCCACAGTAGTAGATATAATGGTCATCTGAGTTAAATTCATCCATTCCAGTCCATTTTAGTTCACTAATTCCTAAAATGTCAGTGTTCACTCTTGTCTCTCCTATTTGACCACTTCCAATGTAACTTGATTCATGGACCTAACATTCCAGGTTCCTATGCAATATTGTTCTTTATAGCGTCGGACTTTACCTCCATCACCAGTCACTTCCACAACTGGTGGTGTTTTTGCTTTGGCTCTGTCTCTTCATTCTTTCTGGAGTTATTCTTCCACTCTTCTTCAGTAGCATATTGGGCACCTACTGACCCAGGGAGTTCATCTTTCAGTGTCATATCTTTTTGCCTTTTCATATGGTTCATGATTTTCAGGTATATTCTGTTTATTAAAGTTTCTGGTGCCATCTAAATTCAATTTTATTTTCTTCTGGTATTCTAACTGACACAGATGATCTCACTGAAGCTATCTCTGTTGATGATGGTAACCTGTTTCTCTCTTGCTCCACTTCTATGTGTTGAGATTTAATCCTAATCATTCACATACTGGTCCCTGTCTCATGGACACCACAATCTAGGTTTTGTCCCCAAGTCTTGTCTAGCAAGAAGAGAGATTGGGCAGTTCTATGGTGTTCTGTAACATGGTGAGGCAACATCACTGACCTTGCTATCTAGAAGAAATGACTCCTGTGATTCTTGTTCTCCTCTGAAAATGCCTGGATCATTTGCTCTTGAGCCTAGGAATCTCCAGGAATTCTGATAATGTATTTTAGGGTTCCCTTGAAGCAATTTTATTAAACCTTTTTTTGTGTGTGTGGTTGCTCACTGTTGGTGTCTAACATGCTTAGGTGATTTTATTTCCATCTCTCAACAGTGGGCCTACCAAGTGGAGGCTAATAGCATACTGTATGGGATGAGAAATGACCAGACAACATAGCTTAAGTTTCCATGATTTCAGTGTATCTTGCTCTCCCCAACTCCTGGGGCTCACATGGGATTAGATAGTTGAATAGTCCATTTCATAATCCAGTACTGTGTCCCAGAGCAGTGCTTCAGGTTGGGGTTTATTTATTTACTTTCTGTTCTTCCCTTGCCTTCAGGAGACACACAAAAAGCTTACCTGTCTCAAGTTCTATTTCTAAAGAGTATTGTCTTCAGATGGACATCAAATAGAAATGCTGTGCTAGATGAATTCGGATAGACTTGTTAAGAACTATTGTTCTTGACACCTGTATACAACAAACCTCTTTTATGGAAACCTCTTGTATGTGATAGATGGAAAAAAAATGCCATCATTTCTAATGTGTAACATTTTGTCATTGACACAGGTTAGTAGAATAACAGAGAGGAAGACATAAGAATCTATATAAGTAGGCCTTCTTGATGAAGCAAATAAAATGTCTACTCTAAGTGTCTGGAAAAATATTTTCCATTTGAGAGTTACAGGAATACTAGGATGTTTTTATCCAGCTGTATATTCTTTGTTCCTGAGAATCTTCTACTTCATAATCCCAGCTAAAAAATAATAATATTTTTTTTAAAAAGCAGTCAAAATATTATATATAAGACTGAACTCCAGTTTGTGGCAATTGTGATGCTGCCAATATAATTTGAAATTTAAAACTTGATAAAATAAAAATATATTTAATATATTAATATGTATATCCATCACACACAGGGTGCTCAGTTGTGTCCAACTCTTTGCGACCTCACAGACTGTAGCCCACAAGGCTCCTCTGCCCATGGAATTTTCCAGGCAAGAATACTAGAGTAGAAGTCTATTTCCTACTCCAGGGGATCTTCCCAACGCAGCTATCAAATACACATCTCTTGTGCTTCCTGCTTTGGCAGGCAGATTCTTTACCACCGGTGCCACTATATCCACATATGTATATTTTATGTATGAATCCTTCATTCGTCCCAAGGACTAGAACATAACCAGCACTTTATAGCTTTCCATGTGCTTTTCCTTCATCCCATCTCTGCTTCCTTACCAGCAGTTACCATTGTCCTCCACAGACTACAGATTTATCCCTGAATCCAGCCGTTCTCAAGATCCTCCTTCCTCTCATAGTCCCTTCTAGGACCTGTCCACCCCTGTGTTTCTTTTCTTCCTAAGGAAAAGAGAGGCAGCACAGAGAGATGTGACAGAAATATAGGATAATGAAAATAGAGATGACTATTTTTATGGAACTGAAATAAGGTTTATCTAGTCTCCTTTAAGAATGCTTCCCACTTTTGGAGTAGGAAATGGCAACCCACTCTGGCATTCTTGCCTGGGAAATCCCACGGGCAGAGTAGCCTAGCAGGCTATGCCCATGGGGTCACAAAAGTCGGACATAGCAACTAAACTGCCACCACCAGGGATGAAGACAGGATCCTCAAACGTGTAGCATTTGATGTTTGCTTTATCCTTTCTAAGTTGGTTGGATAAATAAGATTTTAACTGATTCCCAGAATAAAATGTTAAAATTAAAAAAAAAAAGAATATTATTTATCTGCTATTCCAATTAATTACATCTTCATGTAACTTTTGCAAAAGAAATCCCTCCTTTGGATCATTTGAGAAGGTTTTTGTCACCAGTGTCATTTCACCTCTCTGGGAGTAGCCTTGCTGCTTCTGTGATAAATTGTGCATGACTCAATTCACTCAACACAATTAGCTGCTAAGGCTTGCCTTGCATGGGGAGCAAAAGTCAAAGAAAAAGTAACATTAAAGCAGGTGCTGAATTATGTATCATATAGAATAACTGTTACCTAAGAGAGTCTCAAAAAATTAAAATTAAGTGCAGTTAGTCAAAGTGATTATAGGATGGAGGCATCATTAGCCTAATTATTTTATATAATGATTTGGATTTGCCTATATTTGAGGATAAGAGGAGAGATGAAGAAGGTATCTGACTGAATTATTAATCCAAGGGATTTTTCAAAATGCAGGCGAGCTACCACTCCATATTGTTCTGTGCCTGTAATGTCAAAGGAAAAAAAAAAAAAAAAAGCAAACAAGAAAAGAAAAGACCACTAAGCTTAAACCACAGGAGAATTAATACTAGGACAATAAACTCCTACAGTGACTTAGTATCGACTTGCTCTTCACCTATCAATGTCCTTCAAGAAATCTAAGAATAAAAGGAGGTTAGGAGAAAAAATTTATCTACAGAGAACTAAATATTTCTTTGGTGAATTTCTAAGGTATTTGACCAGATGGAATAAATTTGTAAACCTCCACTTTTTCATAGCTTACCTTCCATACGGTCAGTATATAATCTCCGTGTGTGTGTTGGGGGGGGGTGCATGTCCACATAGGGACATAGTACAGGACTATATGAGAAAGGCTGTGTATTCTAACTCCATGTTCTGAATTGGTTCTGTGATGAGCACAGTGCCTCTTTCTGTCCTCTCATGCACCCTCACCACTTTATTTTCCTGCCTCAAAAATGAGGACAAGGCTAGCCTGACCCCTGAGGATTAGATCCAGGTTAAATAAATAATTGAGTGATTGGAGAAAGAAGGCTATGAAAGTGTGAAAATAGACTGTAAAACAATGCATGACTTTGAAAGCCAAGAGGCAGATTTAAGTGCTGAATGAAATACTGCAACACAAACTGGAACCTATTTGATCATAAAATACTCTTGAGATTCCAGGAGCACCCAAGGGTCTATGGGATGTAATGTGAGACCCCTTTCCCAGTGAAATATTCTGTATTTCAAGAAGCAGAACTAATATTTATAAAGAGACATTGCTTAGTTCTTGAAGAGATGGAATTTCAGGGGGTGAAGTTGAAGTTCTGTTACTGGATGCAGACCTGTCAGGAAAAACCAGCAGTAGCTACAACTGCTTGGCATATGGCAGAGAGAAAAAGAGAAAGCTCAAGTAATCGAGGGTACCCTTTAGCTTAGAAGATGTAAAGACTAAGAGGCCAGCGTTGAAAAACCCTCCAGAGTTTCCCAGCCAATGGGCAAATATTGTACATCCATAACATCTTTTGTGTGCTTAGTCACTTAGTCGTGTCCGACTCTGCAACCCCATGGACTGTAGCCCACCAGGCTCCTCTCTCCATGGGAGTTCCCCAGGCAAGAGTATTGGAGTGGGTTGCCAAGCCCTCCTCCAGGGGATCTTCCCAACCCAGGGATCAAACCCAGATCTCCCACATTGCATGCGTATTCTTTATCGTCTGAACCCCCAGGGAAGCCCCAAAACACTGGAATGGGTAGCCTATCCCTTCTCTAGGGGATCTTCCTGACCCAGGAATGGAAACTGGGTCTCCTGCATTGCAGGTGGATTCTTTACCAGTTGAGCTACCAGGGAAGTCCATAACATCTTATAGGAAAACCCAAATGAACTTTTTGGCCAAACCGTTATTTGTGGTGTGGGAAGGCCATGTCTTGAAATGTAACTAGAAGAAAGTAATCCTGTTCTTACCACATAAACCCCTCAAAGACTGGCACAGAGTCCTTTCACAGGCTTTAGAAATAGGGAGTGCATTTGCCCAGGCTGCATTGACTGATGCTCCATAATGTTGAGAACCTCTGTCCTGTGGCCCAAGCCCTGGTTATGGCAGTGGGGTGAGGAGTGTGGTCACACTCACCCAGCACCCGTGCTGTGCCTGACACTTTTCTTTACTCTTCTCCAAAGGGAGGAAGTGCAGGAAAATTCATGTTATCTTTGTTGAACATGTGCCCTCCCTGACACCACGGATGAAGAACAAATGTCTCAGTTACTTTAGTGGCTAAACATGGTGCAGTTTTTCTGAACTCCATTAAATACATTTACCAAGAGGCTTTGATTTTAACAGTTTTGAAAATGGTGATAAAGTTTATGATTTTATACATTCTTTTGCTCTTCTGCATCAGAAAATAAGATAGGAAATCATTGCAAACTTTCCCATCACTGCTTTGTTTTGAAAATCTATTTTTTTGCCTCTGTGAAGAGGAAGGGTGGGACTTGCAGGGAGAGTGTCATAATTCTAGAATAACTTCCCACCATAAATAAGCAACCTAATTCATGTGTTTTCCATAAATAATTTTTTGAGGAGCAAAATACTCTTCACTTTGACAAAGTGATGTTGTGGCAAATGATGTGAATAAAATTAGACTGTTTCTTTTTTAATATTTATTTATTTGGTTGTACCAAGTTTTAGTTGCTGCATGTGGGATCTAGTTCCCTGACCAGGGATCAAACCTGGGCCCCCTGCATTGAGAGTGTGAAGTCTTAGTCACTGGCCCACCAGGGAAGTCCCGTACAATAGACTATTTCTTTGTTAGCTGCCATGTTACCATTGTTGGACTATCACAGTGCCAGGCACAGTGGTCTAACTCCACACTTTGGGATTAGTTTAAGCTTTTATTGATAACTGAAAACTCTTCATAGAATATCTTTCCTCAGGAAACCCTATGAACCAAAGAGACCAACTTGAGAATGACACCAAGTCATCCCTGTTCTGATGGGATTCTCATACAGTCTGCTGAGAGAAACATCCTTGGGGTTTCCTTTAGAATTTACCCATCAAATATTCTACCAAGTAACTTCTGCATCATGAAGCACCCCATATTCACAACAGGATCACTGCAAATTCCCTCCTCTCTTCTGTAAGATGACAATTAGAGCTTTACTTTCCTCATATTCTTCCATTAAAAAAACAACAACATAAACCATGTCTCAAAAGTCTGAGTGGGGCTATGTCTCAACAGGTTCTGAAATCAGACCACTTGCCTGACTGCAGGACCTGTTGGTTGTCTGTAGGACAAGTCACCATGGGCTACCCCTCCCTTGCTCCACTGATATTTTCAAAGGATGACCACCCAGGCCACAGCCAGCGTGTGACGCCGCTATTGCTGACCCCATTAAATCTTCACAGTGACTCAAACCAAGTGACCAGATCTTCAATAGCCATCATTCCCATTTCTGAAGATACAGAGTAAGATTCTCTAGTTGTTTCTGCTCAGAGAACAGTGTCTTCATACAGCTTGGTCTTTTTCCTGCAAGCAAAGCACACATCACAAACCAAATCCTTTTTACTGGCCTAAAGAAAACATTAAATTCTTTGCTGAAAGGGAGTCGAACTATAGAAAACATGTTGTCTGAGTTTATTACAATCAAATTGTGGTGGCCGCCCACTGGTAAAGAATCTGCCTGCCAGTGCAGATGAGACGCAGGAGACATGAGTTCAAGCCCATAGGGAAGATCCCCTGGAGAAGGAAATGGCAACCCACTCTAGTATTCTTGCCTGGAAAATCTCATGGACACAAGAGCCTGGCAGGCTATATATAGTCCATGGGGTCACAGAGAGTCATACATGACTTAATGACTGAGTATGCACGCACACCTCGCACATCCTCTAGAAGAGCAGTTGCTTTTATTTTTTATGGATCAGAACTTCACAGAGCATTTTGTCTTATGAATGTAAACTCTTGCTGTCTCCTCCTCACAGAAGCTACCCAATGGAGACAATAATAGCAGTGACAATAGCTAAACTTTATTGGACACTTATAATGTTTAAGGGCATCTATAGGACAGGGGAGCCTGGTGGGCTGCCATCTATGGGGTCTCACAGAGTCGGACACAACTGAAGCGACTTAGCAGCAGCAGTATAATTAACATAAGTAACTTAATCTTCTGAACAATCCTATGTGGAAGATACTAACACTTCAGTTATACAGGGAAAGAAACCGAAAGAGAAACAAAGGATCCACACAGGGCTTTTTACCATGAGTCCAGGGGCTTTCCAGGTGGCTCAGTGGTAAAGAATCCACCTGCGAATGCAGGAGATGCCATGCAGGATCGATCCCTGGGTTGGAAAGATCCCCTGGAGGAGAAAATGGCAACCCACTCCAGTATTCTTGCCTGGAGAATCCCATGGACAGAAGAGCCTGGCGGGCTGCAGACTATGGGCTTGCAAATAGTCAAACACAGCCGAGCAATTGAACACATCCTGTCTCGCCATAGCCTTCCAGCTTCTGGACAGGGAGCCTGAGGTTCTTCTCTGTAGGCTAATCTCAGGCCAAGATCAGTGATATTCAGATGCCCCTCCCTCTACCCCCACAAGTGTTTGTAGTGGGTACGATTGTTCTCATTGTATAAAGGGGAAACAAAAATGTGTGAAAAAGATGAGTCTTGTGCTTACACATTTTTCTGTCAGGCCCTCAAAATGATTAGGATTCCATTTATAGCAAGGATAGAGTAAAAACTTGGATTCAGCTTTAAATTTGGAAACTCCAAATAGGGCTGTAACTACTTTTCCTAAAAATGAAAGAAACCTGGCAACCACAAAATTAAATGTGTCAGATCCCGGAAATAGCACCTTAGTTATGAGTGTGGCTATCCGTGAAGGTTCATAAATTAAATGGAAGCCTTCCAGAGCCACCCTCTCTACACACACGCACCCACCCCACCGTGCCCTCCCCACACACAACTTAAACCTAGCGGCTGAAATGGAAGCGTGTGCTTCACAGCAGCTAAGCCAACCAACAGGGCTGGGGTTGAGGGAGCACTGTGGCTCCCCCTGCTGGCGATGGCTGAGGCTTCCCACACCATTGCTGATGCCGGTGAGGAAAGACAGGCTTTGAAACTGGTGAGGTGGGGTCGAAGCTCAGTTTCACCTTAAACCTTCTGCTGTGTTTATTTGCTCTTACCTATGAGACGTTAAAAATCCTGGGAAGAACTCCTCAAGGCCATGTGACGAAGCTGTGGGGAGGGGACAAAAGAACAAGTACATTTTCTCTTTTTCTCCTCTTCTAAGGCACTTTTCTCTGGACAGAGGAGCCTGGTGAGCTACAGTCCATGGGATTGCGAAGTTGGACACGACTGAGCACACACACACACACAAGGCCCTTTCCTCCTCTTGTAAGGCCTCTTCTAAGTTGGATATGATTGAGTGAACATGCACACACAAGGCCCTTTCCTCCTCTTGTAAGACCTCTTCTGTGTGTCTTTCAGTTTCCAAAGGGATGACTGTGTCATGGAGTCATGTGAGGCAGGCCATCAGACCTTACCAATCAGTCCCTTCCTCTCTCCCTGTGACAGTTCTTGGTCATTTCAGAGCAATCTGTTTAGTTTGGGTTCTGCTTCTCACCAGCCATGTGTCTTTAGGTATGTCGCTGAATCTCTTCTGGTAACTCAGTTTCCCTGTATAATTCAAATGCATAGTTCAAGTGTATCAGACTTGAAGTCACAGGATCTGAGCTCCTATCCCAGCTTTGCCTGTTACTGTCTCATTGGCATAGGACAAGTCACTTTATCACTTTGAGCCCCACCTTTCTTATCTGTATGAAAAGGAATAGGAGCACTATTTCCCAGCTTTTATTGTCTTTAAGAGGATTGAATGATGGATAAATATGTATCCACACACATATATGTATCCACACGTAAAGATACACATACACACACACAGGTATATGATGGTCTTTGTGCACTGTGAAGTTCCATGTAACTATGAGATAGATATCAGGATTGTTGTTTGCAGATCTAGTGATGTCTACTTTGAGAGACAAGAAGAGCCCTCCTGTTAGCTCCTACCCATGTCTTTGTTACAGCTTTGTGCTAAAGCTCGTGAAGATGGATAGAGAACCAAACTCCCTGGCTGCCCATTAAGTCAACAACCACCAGATTTTATTCCTTTCTCAGCTGTTTTGCTTCTCAGGAGATTTCTGTGAGACAGAGGCATTAATATGACATAGATGGTTGTAAAAAAGGCTCTCCCAGACCTCATAAAGGATCCCACGCTGGGAGCCCATACAAACTTAGTTCCCAAAGCTTGGGTCAGGTTTTCTGTGTTTAACTTGAACCCAGAAAGGCATTTTCGTAAACAGAAATGAGAATTCTTTCTTGAAAGCTACAGCAAACAGTTAGAATGTAAAGAAACTAGAAATAAAATTAAATAGAAGCTTACATAGAAGGATGTTTTCTTTTATCATGACTAGTAGGTAAGTAACATTTCAAACAGCACTTAGTACTGAAGAAACCTCACCCAACTCGTCATCTTCCTTTTCTCTCCCTGACTTTTTTTTTCCCTTTCTCCCTCCCTTTCTCAAATGCTTCTCTACTCACTTTTTAGGAAGGGCTAATTGTACACTGGGGGAAGACTACAACTTTGCCAAGGCAAACTGATTCTACATTTTGATCCTGGCTAGCATCTCCTACTTGGCATGTGTTTGCAGTTAAAGACAAAAGCATAAACAAGGCTGCCTCAGACATTTTGCAGCAGGAATCCCAGTTGCAGGAATAAAAAATGCATTTCCTCTGCTTGCATGCCAGTCTACTCCTCTGTCTGCTCAGCTGCCCAGGCTTAGCATCTTCCATTTTGGGAAGAACTGGTCTTTCTGTATCTATAGTCTTCGGTCTGTTTGCCTCTTGGGTTGACAAAGCTCTTGGGTTACTCGAGTTCCCAGTCTCCCAGGCAACCTGCTCACCATTTATTTATCCATGAAAAGAACACAGAGATAACCCTCCTGAAGCACTTAAAGGGATTCTGATTTTATGCACTATCTGAAATATGGGATTAGGGGTGATTGCCTAAGGGCTCTCTTGAGTCTGAAGGGAACCCATTAGGTGATTTTTAACTAGATCTTCCAAAAACCTTCCCACTTGCCCAGGGAATGCCAACGTGCCCTGTGTCTGATCTCAGCAAAGCTGCAAAGATCACCAGCTTATGTACAGAGCACTAGTCTTCATTTCTTCCTCAGAACATTTTCCCCTCTTTCTCCCCTTATCAACAAGGTTTATTACACTTTGATCGATTAGTTAGGCAGTCCCTCAGCTGTGTCCAGCTCTTTGTGATCCCATGGACTATAACCCACCAGGCTTCATAATCAATGGGATTTCCCAGGCAAGAGCAGGTTGCCAATTCCTACTCCAGGGGATCTTCCCAACCCAGGGGTCAAGCCCACTCCTCCTGCGTCTCCTGTATTGGCAGGAGGATATATTTGAGTATGTGTGAAAACATGTTTACAGATGGATACAGAGTTGTGATGTTCTTGTGCTAGGAGTATGAGAGAGAGTCGGAGTGTAGAGTGAGGGTGCTCCTATTGAATATGTGCCCATAGAATATTCTAGACAGGCTATATACATTAATTTTATGGAATAGGAGCATAAGTTTAAAAAGTCTAGTGGATGTACCTAAAATTAAAACAATAGAAAGTAACAAAACTAAGGTTTGAACCTAGGACCCTGTACTCCAAAGCCCATGCTCTTTCTCCTGCTCAACATGGATTGAATCAAGTTGAATGTTACTTTTTTATGCATTCAGAGTATGACTATGATGATTTGAGGTCAGCAGGTGGTAGCTATGTGTCCTTTTCTTGCCATTCAGCAGTGGTGGTGGTTGAGCTGTTATTCATGGGCTGAACTGTCAAAAAAGCATCAAGAGGAGCGCTGGAAAACAGCCTGGCAGTGAACCAATGGCTTGTGTCTCTCTTGATGAGAGTCTTCTCAAAATCTCTTCAGTGGATTCTAGCTTGACTGAGTCCTTATGCAAAATACTAATTCCTGGAGAGTCCTTGCTTCTAGATGTGGACAATATGAGTATAAGGGATGATACCATTAACCATGGCTCATAATGCAGGGAAGATGCAGAACTCAAGAGTCAAGAATGCAGTCTGGAGCTTTGACCCTGACCTATGGCACCTAGCCTCCCCTCTTACCATTCTAACAGTGTAAAGTGTTATTGAAGACTAAGTTCTCTGGCCCTATGGCCTTGAGATTTTAGAGTCTGTTGATTTTCTTAGGGAAAGGATATGGGTGAGAGAAGATGCATGCAAGGGTTAGAGACGATGGGGCACAGATAAACATTTAACAAATCAAGACTAGGAAAGAAGTTCTTTGAAGAAAAGTTCTCTTTAATTTAAAGAATTTGAGTTTGAGGCTATGACATTTGACTTTAACTTGATTGGAAATAACGGATTGGAAATAACTTGATTGGAAAACAAAGATTCATTTGGAATTTGAGATTAAAAGATAAAGGAACAAAGCTTATAATGTGAAATTATCACCTTTAAAGCATCAGACTTGTCCAATGATTTGTCTGTTGCTTTTCTATTAAGAGCAGATGTGTTTGGGGCTTTGACTTTCAAAGTTTATGATAAAATATTCATTGGGCAATCATATTCACTGAGAAGGAAACTGATCATGCCTTTCTATATTTTTCATTTTAAAAGAAACTTCTCTGTCAGACATGGGTCACTTTTAACTGTGCTTATAGCTCCCAGAGGAGCAATTCACTCAGGAGAGAAAAAGCATAGATGTAGTCTGAATATGGCCACTAGTCTGATTAATTTCCTATTGTGTACGCATTACTCCTGAGGGGGCCTATGTGATCACACTATCTGGATATGTGCCTTAGTCTTGGAGTGCAGTAATGTCTCTAATTTCAGATTGATTATAAAGGCAGGCAGAAAATGGCACAGAATATCCTGGGACAAATATATAATTCCAAGAAGAAAGTGAAGCATTTAAAAAATATCTGTATATTTCATTCCAAAGTAGATACGCAATCCTACCATCACCTATGATGTGAGGCCTTTGTGAAGATTCTTGTTGGACCTTTAGCTTCTTTTGCCCTTGACTGCCATAAATGGATGGAGACCTTTAGTGCTGAGAACTCTATTCTTTTCCAAGCAGTGATTCTGACACCCAAAATGTATTTAAAATCCTAGTCTAAAGCTGTTATGTATTAAATTATGCCACAAAAGCAAACCATGGGAAAAGATTTTGTGAGGAAAGAAATGACACCTTTGGAGAGTTTCTTTAACATGTCTGTGCTTGCTTCATTCATTCATTTGATAGTCAAAGTTATACTTTTCCATAGCTACCATATAGCTTAGATTCTGCTAAGTGTTAGAGATAAAAAGATGAATTAGACACTGATCCTAATGTTGCAAGGTTAGGATAGACAAACTTACCACATATTATTTGTTGTTGTTGTCCAGTTTCTTAGTTGTGTCTGACTCTTTGAGACCCCATGGACTGAAGCATAACAGGCCTCCCTGTCCTTCCCTGTCCTTCATCATCTCCCAGAGTTTGCTCAAGCTCATGTCCACTGAGTCGGTGATGCCATCCAATCATCTCTTCCTCTGTCATCCCCTTCTCCTCCTGCCTACAATCTTTCTAAGCATCAGCGTCTTTCCTAATGAGTTGGCTCTTCACATCAGGTGGCCAAAGTATTGGAGTCTCAGCTCAGCATCAGTCCTTCCAATGAATATTCAGGGTTGATTTTCTTTAGGACTGACTAGTTTGATCTCCTTGCAGTCCAAGGGACTCTCAAGAGTCTTCCCCAACACCACAATTCAAAAGCATCAATTCTACAGCATTCAGCCTTCTTTATGGTCCAACTCTCAATCCATACATGACTACCAGAAAAACCATAGCTTTGACTAGATGGACCTTTGTTGGCAAAGTAATGTCTCTGCTTTTTAATATGCTGTCTAGGTTTGTCACACCTTTCCTTCCAAGGAGCAAGCATTTTTTAATTTCATGGCTGCAGTCACCATCTGCAATGACTTTGGAGCCCAAGAAAATAAAGTCTGTCACTGTTTCCATTGTTTTCCCATCTATTTTCCATGAAATGGCAAATGCTAAATACCACATATTATAGTATGATTCATTTATCCATATAATTATTTGATTTTTTAAATTTACACAGTGGAAATAAAAGATGGGGCCAGTAGAGATGATGACTGAGTTGGACTTTTGTTCTATATATATTTTTTAGTAAAAATGAAGTAGAGCCTGTAAGACACAATTACAGACCATTTCTAGCCTTCTCATTCTCAATCTTCTCCCTATGTGGAGGAAACTGGAAGAACAAGTTAGAGTTAACCAGATACACCAATGGGAATAAGTATTCTAAGCTGAGAAAGTTATTATATCAGGCATAGAATTATGATGGAGAGTGACTCATCTCAGAAATGACACTAAGGTCAATATGGCTACCCAGTATGGGTAAAGTGAGGGGATAGTGACAAATGTAGATTTGGAGGGACAGATAATGAAGATCATCCATTGCAGTGATGGAGAGCCATAGGGACATATTAAAAGTATTAGAATGTCACAAACAGTTTATATTTAAGAAAGGTTATTCTAGCAATAGGGTAATGGAAGAAGTGGAGGGACACCCCTGTTACATTCTAGATAGATATATTAAGGCTCTCAAACAGCAGTTCTATATCCTGGCTGATAGTTGCTCCACATACGGAGCTTTTAAAATCCTGATGCTAGCCAGGATCAGAAAGTTTTACTGGTGAATTCCACCAAATACTTAAGGAATGATTAATGTCAGTCCTTCTCACCCTCTTCAAAAAAGTTGAAGAGTAATGTATACTCCCAAGCTGCTTTTTCTAGGCCAGTTTTACCCTGATACAAAAGTCAAGTAAGGAATGCCTGTTGTCCCAGTGGTGTAGAATCCACCTGCAATGCAGGAAATGGAGGACATGTGGGTTCAATCCCTGGGTTGAGAAGGTACCCTGGAGGAAGAACCCACTCTAGTATCCTTGCCTGGGAAATCCCATGGGAAGAGGAGCCTTGTGGGCCACAGTCCTTGGGGATGAAAAAGAGTTGGACATGACTTAGCAACTAAACAACAACAAGGACACCATAAGAAAAGAAAACTGTAGGCTGATATCCCTGATGACTATAAATTATCAGCAAAATACTAGCAAAATGAATTAAATAGTGCATTAGAAGGATCATACATCATGGTTAAGCGGGAGTCATTCTTGGCATCCAAGGATGGTTCAGCATATGAGAAACTATGTATGATACATCACATTAATAAGATGAAAGAAAAACCATACGATCATATCAATAGATACAGAAAAGGTGTATGACAAAAGTCAGCATCCTTTCATGATTAAAACTCTCAGCAAACCGACATAGAAGGAATATACCTCAACATAATGAAGGTCATATATGACAAACCACAGCAAACACTATACGCAGTTGTGAAAGATCAAAGCTTTCTCTCTAAGATCAGGAGCAAGACAAGGGTACTCACTCTTACTACACCTGTTCAGTGTATTATTGGAAGCCCTAGCTAGGGCTAGTCAGGGAATAGAAATAAAAGGCTTTTAATTCAGAGAGGAAAGAGTAAAATTGTCTCCATTAGCAGATGACATGATCTTATACACAAAACATCCTGAAGATTCCACTAAAAGAGAATCAGTAAAAAAATTTAGTAAAGTTGCACGATACAGACAAAGACGTATACCATATTGTTTCACTTGTATGTGGAATCTAAAAAAAAAAGCAGGACTCAGATATAGAAACTAGATTGGTGGTTGCTAGGGTTGAGTGGTGGGGTTGAAGGGAATGGATAAAGGTAGTCAAAGGGTACAAACATATAAGACAAATAAGTTCTGGGGATCTAATGTGCAGCACAGTGATTGTAGTTAACAATACCGTGTCATATACTTGAAAGTTGCTGAGAGAGTAGATCTTAAAAATTCTCACCTCTCTATCTTTTTCTCTCTCTCATTCAACATGGTACTAGAAGTCCTATCTAGAGCAATTAGGAAAATAAAGAAATAAAGGCAGTCAAATTGGAAAGGAAAAAAAGTAAAATTATCCTTATTTTCAGATGATGTGATCTTATATATAAGAATATATATATACACACACGTATATCTCACAATGAGATATTAACTCATACTTGTTAGAATGGCCATCATCAGAAAGACAAGAGATAGCAAATATTGATGAAGATGTGAAAAAAAAAATTCTGTGCCCTATCTGTAGGAATGAAAGTTGGTGCAGCCTCTATGGAAAACAGTATGGGGTTTCCTCAAAAAAATAAAAAGCAGAACTCCCCTATGACCCAGCAGTCCCACTTGTGATATACATCCAAAGGAAATGAAAAAGGATATCTAAAGAAAAGATATCTGTACTCTCACGTTTACTGCAGCATTTTTCACAATAACCTTAACTGACTTCATTCAATGGCTGAATGCATAGAAGATGTGGTGTGTATGTAGAGAATGGAATGTTATTCAGCCACGAGAAAGAAGGAAATCCAGTCATTTGCAAACATGGGTAAAACATGAGGACAGTATGCTAAGTGAGATAAATCAAACAGAAAAAAACAAATATGGTACTATATCACTTAAATACAGAATCTAAAAATTTTGAACTCAGAGAAACAGAGTAGATTGATGGTTAACAGGGCCTGGGGTTCAGGGGGCTTTGAGGATATGCTAGTCAAAAGATACAAACTGCAGTTAGAAGATGAATAAATTCTGGAGATCTCATGCACAGCCTTGTGATTATCAACAATACTTAGTATTATAAAAGTTGTTAAGAGACTAGATCTTAAATGTTCTCACTACAAAAAGAGAAATGATAATTATTTAACATGATAGAGGTGTTAATGTTCCAGTAATAATCATACTGCAATATATACATGTATCAAATCAACACCTAAATTTACATAATGTTGTGTCAGTTCTATTTTAATTAAAGAGGTATACAATGTAATGATTTGATACATGTGTATATTGCAAAATGATTACAACAAGTTAGTTAACACATCCATCAACTCATATAGTTACAGATTTTTGTGTATGACAAGAAACTTTTAAAATGTACTCTCTTATATTTCACATACGCTGCTGCTGCTGAGTCACTTCAGTTGTGTCTGACTCTTTGTGATCCTATGGACTATAGCCCACCAGGCTCCTCTGTCCATGGGATTCTCCAGGCAAGAATACTGGAGTGGGTTGCCATGCTCTCCTCCAGGAGATCTTCCCCACCCAGAGAATGAACCCACATCTCTTAAGTCTCCTGCATTGGCAAGCAGGTTCTTTACCACTGGCACCACCTGGGAAGACTTTATTTCAAATATACGAGACAGTATTAACTATAGTCACCATGCTGCACATTAGATCCACAGGACTTATTCATCTTATAACTGGAAGTTTGTACCCTTTGACCACTTTCAACTATATCCCCTACTAACTTCTACCTCTTGCCCCTGACAACCACTAACTATTCTCTTTTTCTAAGAATTCTGTTTTTTTTTTCTTTTCTTTTTAAGATTCCAAATATAAGTGAGATCTACAGTATTTATCTTTCTCTGTCTGACTTACTTCACTTTGCAAAATGCCCTCAAGTTTCATGTTTGGTCACAAATGACTGGGTTTTCTTCCTGTGGCTGAATGTCTTCTTTATCCACTCGTCCATTGATATAGACACTTAGCTTGTTTCCATGTCTTGGCTGAGAAGTACCACTTTTGTGCTGTTTCACTCAGTTTGGAATACCCTAGGTGAACGAATGCACCTCAAGGTGTAAGTCTCCCTGAAGAGCCACCGGGAACTAACCAGTGAGAGCTACAGGACACAAGCTGTTCTCGGGGGGCAGTCGGCCAAGCCCCAGGCTGCATGGCAACAGGATTTATTTCCCAGGGATGCAGATAAAGTTTATCTGAGATATAGGTCATAGACTCCTCTGAGGAGCTGCTAATCTGTTCCTTTGAATCTTGAATCTCATATTTTAAACCATCACCAAAAACAATATAAATGATACAAATATTTGTCCTGGCACTAACACATATAAGCCTTTGTTGAAAAATTTTATGTACCAGACTCTGGCATATATGCAGGATCTCATTTGATCATCAAAATCACTCTCTGAGGGGAGCTCCCTGGTGGTCTGGTGGTTAGGACTCTGTGCTTTCACTGCTGAGGGCCTGGGTTCAGTCCCTGGTCAGGGAACTAAGATCCCATAAGCCATGTAGCATGGCCAAAAAAAGAAAAAAAGCACTCTTTGAAGGAGGATATTGTTATCATCATTTTATAGCATAGCAAACTGAGGCATTGAAAGGTTAGACAGTTTCTCAAGGTCAGAAAGTCAGGGAGCTAGGATTGAATCTGTGACTATGATCTCAGAGTGGATACTCTTCAATTATTGCCTTTGCAAACATTGTGAGGTTTCTTTCTTAGAAATCAAAATACCTGAATTTACTTCCTTTTGCTGCAGGTCACTGACACCACTTGGGATTGAACTAATCCGGCTAGTTCCTCAGTGAAGCCCTAAGGGCAGGGGACCAGCACTGGGGGATGTCCTGGCTTCCCTGGGAACTTGATACACGCAGGTCCAGGATGCCTTCAGAGCACATAGAGAGTTCCAGATTGTTACACTGGAGTTGTCCTTAGGACTAATTAGGCCTTGAAATTAACCTAACCTAGAATAATGTATCTTAAAGGGGCTCGTTTTGGCCCAGAATCACAGTGTTACAAAGATATCTTAGTTCACACAACTTTAGGCAGTTTAATTCTTCTGAACAGTTCTTACACAGTATTTTAAATAGGCGGTTTAATTCTTCTAAGCAGTTTTAAAATGGTACTTTAAAGAGTCTTATAAAGCCTAGTGAAAGCTCAGTGAGGAGAAGCATGGGTCAGTTCAAAAATTAGTTTGTGCTGTAATTGACCCCTCAAGTTAATTCCCGATTTGAAGACCTGTTAAGGAGCTATAAAGTATAGACTCCAGCTCATGATGGAGACCTTCATTTTCAACCTTTCTCTTCTAACATCATATGGGCATTTCATTACCTCTCTCTTTCACTCTTATCCAGAGTCATGAATTATTTCAGGGAAGCCGAGAATGCACACATGCTTAAAATAAAAGGCTCATCTCCTTGTCTTATATCTGAAATTCTTCCAACTTGAAGGGAGAAGATGAAGTAGAAGGGGAAGAAGTTCTTTAAGTGAGAAAAACTCAAACTGAGGACACTAGACAGGCTGGGAGAACAGGAATGTAATGTATTAACAATCTTGTTCATTCATGATTCTATGCCATTGACGATTTATTCTCAGATAATGAACATTATATTGATTGTTAAGTGAAGCTTTGTTTTAATAGTCATAGGAGGAAAGTCTCTGAAGAAAATAGATATCACCATGATTGTTGCAGGTGTAAGAAAATCACGTATCAATGAGCCGTTTAGGGTTGAAGGGGAAAAGCACTTTCATGTTTATCAGAATATAAAGAACCCTTGGCAGTCACTCACCTTGCATTGACCTTGGCATCTAGCTGTGATCTGAGTGACTTGATTTCTCCCTGCATTCCGTTTTCTGTCATCTCTCCTAATAATGGCGTGACATGAGAAGTAACAAAGAGCACTATAAGCAAGAGCACTGGAGTCAATGCTCAACCTTCAAAATTTTAAATAGATCATATCACTGAGTCCATGACACTCAGTTAATCATTTTTAATGTGTATCTGAGCACATTGTAATAGCTTATCACTGCCAATGATGTAACTCATGAGAATAAGTTAAAAATAGCACATGGGCAATTATGCAGCCTTCACTGGACTGTGCATATTATCTTCAGATTGCCCTGACAGCATGCTATCCTGGAACAGTTCCAGAGAAGTCATTTCTTTGTATTCTCTGCCATCAGAACATCCCAGAAAAGCATGATTTCAGGTTCTGGTAATGTAATGCTGCTACTGTTATACAAAGCTCAGAGTTCATGGGACTTAGAGATAAGGTAATCGAAACAAACTCACAAATCTATATTTGGTTCATAAAAAGGTGAATTTCTCTAGAATTTGCCAGGGATTTATCTTTTACATTATACCACTCAAATGGAAACTATACTGAAAACACTTACATCCATGCTATGGATGAATAATTGTACAAATTGATGCAAATATCTGTTTCCAATTTCATAAATTCAGAGTTCTTAAGCCTCGAGTAGAATGCACTGATATTCATTCCAGTTTTTCAGACCAGGGAGCTGGAGACCTCAAATAGCTCAAGATTCTCTTTGCCCCAGTGGATTGCTTGCATTTAATAAATGTTCAGTATTAAAAGCATCCAAATGTGTGCTGATCTGAAACAAATCTAGAATGCCTCCCTCTAATCTTTGCCTTTGCTTCCCACAATGATTTGAGTGATTCTCTTTTTGGCTTCCTCAGTCAGATAATGCTGGCAGTGACCAAAATCTCATTAGAATGCATTGGTGCACAAGGAATTCACCCAACGTCTTCCTCAATTTGTCAACCTATAAAATGAAACATACATTTAAATATATGATTTCAACTATCAAAAGTTTGAAACACCCAAACATCCCTTTCTTTTCTCCACCCTTAAAAACCATCAGTTGTTTTATGTGTTGTCTTTTCGATCTAAAAGGAATATTTTTATGTTTGAAGTCTAATCGGTTGATTGTTCAACATTTTTATCAAGTAACAATATACATGCCAAGATACTCACTTACTATAAGTGTACAATTAAGTGATTCTTAGTAATGTTATGGAGTTATTCAATCATCCCACAATTTTAGAATATTTTCAATAACTTTAAAAAGGATCTTCATGGGCCTTCTGCCGGGTGGTCCAGTGGTTAAGAATCTACCTGCCAATGTAGGCAACACAGGTTCAACCCCTTGTCGAGAAAATAAGAGCCCACATACCGTGGGGCAAGTAGCCCATATGCTGCAACTACTGAGCCCACACTCTGGACTGCACAGGCCACAGTGAAAGATCCCACATGCCTCAGCTGAGAGCCAGGTGAGATTGAAAGTGAGTCACTCAGTCATGTCCATTCTTTCTGAGCCCATGGACTACACAGTCCATGGAATTCTCCAGGCCAGAATACTGGAGTATGTAGTAGTTCCCTTCTTCAGAGGATCTGCCCAACCCAGGGATCAAATCCAGGTTTCCCACATTGCAGGCAGATTCTTTACTAGCTGAGCCACCAGAAAAGCCTGAGACCCAACACAGCCAAATTAATTGATTAATTAAAAAAAAAATTAAATGACTCTTTCTGCCTGCTTGAATTGTCTTTGTATCCTTGTAGAAAATTAGTTGAATATAAGCATAAATGTTTATTTCTGAACTCCCAATTGTATTTCATTGATATATGTGTCTATCCTCAGGCCAGTGCCACATAGTCTTGACTTTAGTAGCCTTATAGTAAGTTTTTAGTAGCTTTATAGTAAGTAAGCTGTGCAGTGCTGGAACCACGGCTGCGTGGCGCTGGAGCGTCTGTGAGGAGATACCCTACATCCAAGGGCAAAGGAGAAGCCCCAGCAAGATGGTAGGAGGGCCAAATTCACATTTAGACTCAAATCCCATTCCCGCCAGAGATGCTCAGAGGGCTCAAACAACCTTTGTGAGCACCAGGACCCAGAGACCCCACAGAGACTGAGACAAAACTGCATTTGAGCATCTCCTGTGGACGTATGGGCCAGCAGTGGACTGTTGCAGGGACAGGAGCTCTGGGTGCAACAGACTTGGGTATGGCTGGGTACAGTAGACCTGGGTATGGCATAAGCCCGCTTGGAGGAGGTGGCCATTAACCCCACCATGGACTGCCAGAACTTATACAGGACTGGGAAACAGACTCTTGGAGGGCACAAACAGAACCTTGTGTGCACCAGGACCCAGGAGAAAGGAACAGTGAACCCACAAGAGACTGACCCTGACTTGCCCGGGAGTGTCCAGGAGTCTCCAGCGGAGGCATGGGTGGTGGCCTGCTGCAGGGTTGGGGGCACTGAGTGTAGCAGTACAAGCATGAGTCCTTTTGAAGGAGGTCACCATTATCTTCATTACCTCCACCAGAGTTTGACCCCAGGTGTTGGAACATAGCTCCACCCATCAACAGAAAATTGGATTAAAGATTTACTGTATGGCCCCGCCCATCAGAACAAGATGAGTTTACCCCACAGTCAGTCTCTCCTATCAGGAAGCTTCCACAAGCCTCTTATCCTACTCCATCAGAGGGCAGAAAGAATGAAAACCAGGATCATAGAAAACTAACCAATCAGATCACATGAACCACAGCCTTGTCTAACTCAATGAAACTATGAAACACACCATGTAGGGCACCCATGATGGGTGGGTCATGGAGGAGAGTTCTGACAAAATGTGGTCCTTTAGAGAAGGGAATGGCAAACCACTTCAGTATCCTTTCCTTGAGAACCCCATGAACAGTGAAAAGGCAAAAAGATAGGACACTGAAAGATGAACTCCCCAGGTCAGTAGGTGCCCAATATGATACTGGAGAAGAGTGGAGAAATAACTCCAGAAAGAATGAAGAGACAGAGCCAAAGCAAAAACAGCACCCAGTTGTGGATGTGACTGGTGATAGAAACAAAGCCTGATGCTATAAAGAGCAATATTGCATAGGAACCTGAAATGGTACGTCCATGAATCAAGGCAAATTGGAAGTGGTCAAACAGGAGATGGCAGGAGTAAACGTCAACATTTCCAGAATCAGCGAACTAAAATGGACTGGAATGGGTGAATTTAACTCAGATGACCATTATATCTACTACTGTGGGCAAGAAACCCTTAGAAGAAATGGAATAGCCCTCATAGTCAACAAAAGAGTCCAAAATGCAGCACTTGGATGCAATCTCAAAAATGACAGAATGATCTCTGTTCGTTTCCAGGGCAAACAATTCAATATCATGGTAATCCAAGTCTATGCCCCAACCAGTAATGCTGAAGAAGCTGAAGTTGAATGGTTCTATGAAGACTTACAAGACCTTCTAGAACTAACACCCAAAAAAGATGTCCTTTTCATTATAGGGGACTGGAATGCAAAAGTAGGAACTAAGGAAACACCTGGAGTAACAGGCAAATTTGGCCTTGGAGTACAGAATGAAGCAGGGCAAAGACTAATTGAGTTTTGCCAAGAGAATGCACCAGTCATAGCAAACACCCTCTTCCAACAACACAAGGGAAGACTCTACACATGGACATCACCAGATGGTCAACACTGAAATCAGATTGATTATATTCTTTGCAGCCAACCCAATTTGAAGCCAAATTAATTAACTAATTTAAAAAAATTTTAATGACTCTTTATGCCTGTTTGAATTGTCTTTGTATCCTTATAGAAAATTAGTTGAACATAAATGTAAATGTTTATTTCTGGACTCCCAATTGTATTTCATTGATATATATGTCTATCCTCAGGAGATAGAGAAGCTCTATTCGGTCAGCAAAAACAATACCGAGAGCTGACTGTGGCTCAGATCATGAAATCCTTATTGCCAAATTCAGACTCAAATTGAGGAAAGTAGGGAAAACCAATAGACCATTCAGGTATAACCTAAATCAAATCCTTTACGATTATACAGTGGAAGTGAGAAATAGATTCAAGGGATTAGATCTGGTAGACAGAGTGCCTGAAGAACTATGGATGGAGGTTCATGACGTTGTACAGGAGACAGGGATCAAGACCATCCCCAAGAAAAAAAAATGCAGAAAAGCAAAATGGCTATCTGAGGAGGCCTTAAATATAGCTGTGAAAAGAAGAGAAGTGAAAGGCAAAGGAGAAAAGGAAAGATATACCAAATTGAACGCAGAGTCCCAGAGAATAGCAAGGAGAGATAAGAAAGTCTCCTTCAGTTATCAATGCAAAGAAATAGAGGAAAATAATAGAATAGGAAAAACTAGAGATCGCTTCAAGAAAATTAGAGATACCAAGGGAATATTTCATGCAAAGATGGGCACATTAAAGGACAGAAATGGTATGGACCTAACAGAAGCAGAAGATACTAAAAAGAGGTGGCAAGAATACACAGAAGAACTATTAAAAAAAGATTTTCACTACCCAGATAATCACGATGGTGTGATCACTCATCTAGAGCCAGACATGGTGGAATGAGAAGTCAAGTGGGTCTTAGAAAACATCACTATGAACAAAGCTAGTGGAGGTGATGGAATTCCAGTTGAGCTATTTCAAATCCTGAAAGATGATGCTGTGAAAGTGCTACACTCAATATACCAGCAAATCTGGAAAACTCATCAGTGGCCACAGGACTGGAAAAGGTCAGTTTTCATTCCAATCCCAAAGAAAGGCAATGCCAAAGAATGTTCAAACTACCAGACAATTGCACCCATCTCACACACTAGTAATGGAATGCTCAAAATTCTCCAAACCAGGCTTCAATTGATGTGAACCGTGAACTTCCAGATGTTCAAGCTGGATTTAGAAAAGGCAGAGGCATTAGAGATCAGATTGCCAACATACATTGGGTTATCAAAAAAGCAAGAGAGTTCCAGAAAAACATCTATTTCTGCTTTATTGACTATGCCAAAGCCTTTGACCATGTGGATCACAAGTAACTGTGGAAAATTCTGAAAGAGATGGGAATACCAGACCACCTGACCTGCCTCTTGAGAAATCTATATGCAGGTCAGGAAGCAACCGTTAGAACTGAACATGGAACAGCAGACTGGTTCCAAATAGGGAAAGGAGTAAGTCAAGGCTGTATATTATCACCTGCTTATTTAGCTTCCTTGCAGATTACATCATGAGAAACGCTGGGCTGGATGAAGCACAAGTTGGAATTAAGATTGCCGGGAGACATATCAATAACCTCAGATATGCAGATGACACCGCCCTTATGGTAAAAAGTGAAGAAGAACTACAGAGCTTCTTGATGAAAGTGAAAGAGGAGAGTGAAAAAGTTGGGTTAAAACTCAGCATTCAGAAAACTAAGATCATGGCATCCGGTCCCATCACTTCATGGCTAATAGATGGGGAAGGATTGGCAGACTTTATTTTGGGGGGTTCCAAAATCACTGCAGATGGTGGCCACAGCCATGAAATTAAAAGACGCTTACTCCTTGGAAGGAAAGTTATGACCAACCTAGAAAGCATATTAAAAAGCAGAGACATTACTTTGCCAACAAACGTCCATCTGGTCAAGGCGATGATTTTTCCAGTAGTCATGTATGGATTTGAGAATTGGATTATGAAGAAAGCTGAGCGCCAAAAAATTGATGCTTTTGAACTGTGGTATTGGAGAAGACTCTTGAGAGTCCCTTGGACTGCAAGGAGATCAAACCAGTCCATCCTAAAAGAAATCAATTCTGAATATTCATTGGAAGGACTGATGCTGAAGCTGAAACTCCAATACTTTGGCAACCTGATGAGAAGAACTGACTCATTTTAAAAGACCCTGATGCTGGGAAAGTTTGAAGGTGGGAGGAGAAGGGGACAATAGAGGATGAGATAGTTGAATGGCATCACCGACTCATTGGACATGAGTTTGAGTAAACTCCGGGAGTTGGTGTTAGACAGGGAGGCCTAGCATGCTGCAGTCCATGGGGTCTCAGAGAGCCGGACACTACTGAGTGACTGAATTGACTAAGTTTTGAAATCAGGAGATATGAATTCTCCAAATTTGATTTTCACTTTTAAGGTTGTTTAGGCTACTCTGGTTCTCTTGCAATTTCATACAAACAGTAGGATCAGTCTGCAAGTTTTTGCAAAAGCAAAACAAAATAAAACTGAGATTTAGACAAATTGTATTGAATCTACAAATAAGTTTGTGGTGAGGGGAGGGTTTTCACCTCAGTATTAAAGCTTGCAATCCTTGAATTCTGAATGTCTTTCCGTTTGTTTAAATCTTCTTTAATTTCTTTCTATGATACTTTGTATTTTTAGTATGTTTTATATTTATTTGGTAAATTTATCCATAAATATTTTATTTTTTGATGCTATTGTAGATGAAATTGATTTTGTAATATTATTGTCACATTGTTTATTGTGTTTATACATTGATTTTGTGTTCTGAAATTTGCTGATCTATTATAAAATTTTTCTGCATTTGTCACAATTTTTAATATGCAAGATCACTTGCAAATAAAGATAATTTTACTTCTTCTTTTCAATATGGATTACTTTTATTTATTTATATATGCCTAATTGCCCTTTGTGGAACCTTTAGTACTGTGTTGAATATAAGTGGCAAGTGCATGGGTGTTCAGTCGCTCTGTCACGTTCAACTCTTTTTTTACCTCATTGAATGTAGCCCACCAGACTCTTCTTTCCATGGAATTTTTCAGACAAGAATACTGGAGTGGGTTGCCATTTCCTTCTCCAGGGAATCTTCCCAAGCAAGGGATCAAATCCATGTCACTTGTATCTCCTGAGTCTCCTGCATTGGCAGGCAGATTCTTTATCACTCTGCCACCTGGGAGCAGACATCTTATCTGATTTTAAAGGAAATCATATATTAAGGGGATTTTAAAGGGGATTTAAAGGGGAAAGCTCTCAGTCCTTCTCCATAAAAGATGATGTTAACTGTGGTTATTTTGTATTAATAGATATCTCTTACTAGATTGAAAAAGTTCCTATTTCTAGTTTTCTTAGTGTGTGTTTTTTTTTTAAAAGGGGTGTTGAATTTTTGTCAAAAATTTTTTTCTATGTCTATCGAGATGATTGTGGTTTTTATCTTTTATGCTATTAATATGTTGAATTGTACTAACTGATTTTTGTATGCTGCGTCAGCCTTGCATTCCTTGGATAAAACTCATTTGGTTATGGTGTGTCACCCTTTTTATATGCTTCTGGATTGTTTGCTAGCGATTTTGTTGAAGATTTTTGCATCTGTTTTCCTGAGTTATCAGTCTGTTGTTTTCTTTTATTCTGTGTGTTTGGTTTTGGTAACTTCTGTCCTCTGGTAAGGCATTGAAAAGTATTCCCTCCTCTTCTGTTTTTTTGAAGATCTTGCAAAGTAGTAGCATTAATCCCTCTTTACATAGTTGCTAGAATTCACCAGGGTAGGCTTTCAGATCTGTATTTTCCTTTGTAGTGACTTTTAAAATTACACATATAATCTTTTTGTTTGTTATAGACCTATTTAGATTTTCTATTTAATCTTGAGTTAGTTTTGATGGTTCGTGCCTTTCAAAGAAATTTTCCATTTCATTTAAGTTATCAAATTTGTTGGCATATAGTTCATTGCAGGATTATTTTCTAAAGAAGATCAACAAATTATTCCTTTCTAAATATCAAAGATTATTTGTGCAGTCCACAAGTGAGGCATCTGCAGTAGCTCATGGGCAGGCTTCTTGATGGAGTCAAGAATTTACAGTCAGTCTACTGCCACAGTTAGTAGAATACTTGGTCCTTTGTTGATTTCCAAGCCCTCCTTGTTATGAGTCCCTGCTGCTCTTCTCTGGTCCTAGCTTCTCGCAGCCACTTGCTCTTGCTGATGCCCCTCAGTGTTCTAGGTGGAGTGAGAAAGAGGTGGGTCTCTTAGCCAGTGTTCCAGACAACTAGGGAAGCTAGTCACTGTGTTCTCACCTTCCCCCATCGGAGATATTAAAGGCTGAAAATTCTCTGTTGACATTAAACTGTGCCAGCTTGGGGTAGAGGTAATGCAGGTAACATAAAACTGTTTTATTTATTTTTATTTATTTTCATTGATTTTATTGGAGCATATTTGATTTGTAAAGTTATGTTAGTTTCTTCTGTACAGCAAAGTCAATCAACCATATATATACATACACCTACTGTCTTCTAGACTCCATCCCATATAGATCATTACAGAGCACCAAGTAGAGTTCCCTGTGCTATCCAATAGGTTCTTATCAGTTATCTTTTATACAATATATACTAGTGTATATGTCAATCCCGACCTCTCAATTTATCTCCCCTTCCCCTCTGGTAACTATAGATTTAATATCTAATCTGTGACTCAATTTCTCTTTTGTAAATAGATTCATTCATATCATTGTTTTAGAGTCCACATGAAAGCAATATCATATGATATTTGTCTTTCTCTCTCTGACTTACTTCACTCAGTTTAACAATCTCCAGGTACATCAATGTTGCAAAAAATATTATTTAATTCTTTTTTATGCCTGAATAATACCCCATGGTATTTATATACCACATCTTCTTTATCCATTCCTATATCAGTGGACATTTAGGTTGCATCCATGTTCTGGCTATTGTAAACAGTACTGCAATGAACATATATATATATGCATATATATATATATATATATATATATATATGTGCATATATCCTTTCAATTTATGGTTTCTCTGGGTATATGCCCAGGAGTGGAATTGCTGGATCACTGTTGTTGTTCAGTTATCCAGTCATGTCTGACTCTTTGCAACCCCAGTCCATGGAACTTGGAAGTTCTTAGTTCTCATAATGCTGAAGCCTAGCATGTAAGATTTAAGCGTGACCTTACTAGCATGGGAGATGAGAGCAACTATCCAATCAATGGTTAGCACATTCTTTGGCATTACCCTTCTTGGGGATCGTTTCCCTGGAGGGTCAGTTTGTGAAGATCCGCCTGCAATGCAAGAGACCCTGGTTCAGTCCCCAGGTTGGGGAGATCCCCCAGAGAAGGAAATGGCAACCCACTCCAATACTCATGCCTGGAAAATTCCATGGACAGAGGAGCGGGGCGGGCTGCTGTTCATGGTATCTCAAAGAGTGGACATGACTGTGCGACTAACTTTTCTTGGGGATTGGGATGAGGATTGACCTTTTCCAGTCCTGTGGCCACTGCTGTGTCTTCCAGATTTGCTGACATAATAAATGCAAAACTTTGATGGCATCATTCTTTAGGGATCTGAATAGCTCTGCTGGAATTTCATCACATCCACTAGCTTTATTAACAGCAGTGCTTCTTAAGGTCCACTTCACTTTGTACTCCAGAATATCTGGCTCTGGGTGACTGACTACAACATCATAGTAACCTGGTTCATTAGTATCTTTTTTATACAGTTCTTCCATGTATTCTTTCCATCTCTTTTTGATCTCTTCAGTGTCTACTAGGTTTCTACCATTCTTATCATTTATTGTGTCCATCTTTGGGTGGAATGTTCCCTTGATGTTTCCAATTTTCCTGAAGAGATCTCTAGTCTTTCCCATTTTGTTGTTTTCTTATATTATAAAGCATTGTTCACTGAAGGCCTTTTTGTCTCTTCTAACTATTTTTTGAAACTCTGTATTTAATTGGATATACCTTTCCCTCTCTCCCTTGCTTTTCACTTCTCTTCATTCTTCTGCTATTTGTAAGACCTTCTCAGGTCATATGCTGGATCATATGGTAGCTCTATTTTTAGTTTTTAAAGGAACTCCATACTGTTCTCTGTAGTGGCTTTACCAATTTATACTCCGGCCAACAGTGTAGGAGGGTTTTCTTTTCTCCACACCCTCTCCAGCTTTTGTTATTTGTACATTATTTAATGACGGTCATTCTGACCAATGTGAGGTGATGCCTCATTGTATGCTTTAGATTTGTATTTCTCTAGTAATTAGCAATGTTGAACGTCTTTCTTGGCCATCTGTATGTCTTCTTTGGAGAGGTGTCTATTCAGATTTTCCATCCACTTTTTGATTTGTTTATTTTTTTTATATTGAGTTATATCAGCTGTTGTATATTTTGAAGATTAATCCCTTGTTGATCACTCAGTTTAGAAATATTTTCTCCTATTCTGTGGGTTTTATTTTCTTTTTTCTTTTTTTTGATGATTTCCTTTGTGCTGCAAAAGTTTTTAAATTTTAGTTAGGTTCCCATTTGTTTATTTTGTTTATTTTTTGTTTTTATTTTCATTACTCTCCAAGGCAGATCAAATAAATTCTTGCTATCATTTATGCCAGAGAGTGTTATGCCTATGTTTTCCTCCAAGACTTTTATATTATCCAGTCTTACATTTAGATCTTTGGGCTTCCCTGATAGCTCAGTTGGTAAAGAATCTGCCTGCAATGCAGGAGACCTTGGTTCAATTCCTGGGTTGGGAAGATTCCCTGGAGAAGGGATAGGCTACCCACTCCAGTATTCTTGGGCTTCCCTTGTGACTCAGCTGGTAAAGAACCAACTTGCAATGTGGGATCCCTGGGTTGGGAAGATCCGATGGAGAAGGGAAAGGCTACCCACTCCAGTATTCTAGCCCAGAGAATTCCATGGAATGTATAGTCCATGGGATCACAAAGAATCAGACATGACTGAGTGACTTTCACTCACATTTAGATCTTTAATCCATTTTATTTATTGTGTGTGGTATTACAGAATGTTCTAATTTCATTCTTTTACTTGCAGCTGTCCAGTTTTCCCAAGACTACTTATTAAAGAGACTATCTTTTCTCTATTATATTTATCATACATCAAATATAACACACAGAGATAAACACAAGTTTATCTCTGGACTTCCTATCCTGTCCCCTTGATCTATATTTCTCTCTTTGTTCCAGTACCATACTGTTTTGACTATAGCTTGTAGTATAGTTTGAAGTCAGGGAGCTTAATTCTTCCAGCTCTGTTTTTCTTTCTCAAGATCACCTTGGCTACTCTGGGTGTTTTGTGTTTCCATAGAAACTGTAAATTGTTTTGTTCTGATTCTGTGAAAAATACTCCTGGTAATTTGAGAGATTGCATTGAATCTGTAGATTTCTTTGGATAGTATAGTCATTTTGACAATACTGATTCTTCCAATCCAAGAACATGGTATATCTCGCCATCTGTTTGCATCATCTTTGATTTCCTTCATCAGATCTCCAGTCATACTGGCATGCCATGCGGAGACATTGTTTGTTGTTCAAAAAGATGCCACTGTCCAGCAAGCCCCCAGCCACCACCAGAGTCTGCACACACCAGGTGATCCTCACATGCACAGCACAGCCACTGACCAAAGCATCCATGACCACTCTACAGTCTGCTTACCCTCCCCTCCCACCCTCCTCCCTCCACCAAAGCTGTCATCTTACCCCCTCCAATGAGTCTCTTCTGTGCTTTTCTTGTTTTATTGATATGCTGGAACTTTTCTGCTGACCTACTGGATTCCCACAATACTCTCATTTGGGGATAGTTGTCAAAATTGGTGCACTGTGGGGAGATGACAGTGTAAAACTCCTATTCTGCCACCTTGCTGACATCACCTATACTAGTTTTAAAATGTTTTGATTATCAACCTTTAGGGTGGTAAACATATAGGTTTTGGAATTACTTATCTTTGACCTTGAGTTTGGGCTTCCCTGGTGACTCAGTAAAGAATCTGCCTGCAATGCAGGGGACAGGTCTGATCCCTGGGTCAGGAAGATCCCCTGGAGAATGGAATGGCTACCCACTACAGTTTCTCGTGTGAAGAATCCCATGGACAGAGGTCTGGCTGGCTACAGTCCTTGCATGTGTGCATGTGTGCTAAGTCATTTCAGTCATGTTTAACTCTTTGCTACACCATGGACTGTAGCCCACCAGGCTCCTCTGTCCATGGGATTCTCCAGGCAAGAATACTGAAATAGGTTGCCATGCCCTCCTCCAGGGGATCTTCCCGACCCAGGGATCAAACCTGCATCTCTTCTGTCTCCTGCATTGGCAGGCGGGTTCTTTACCACTAGCGCCACCTAGGAAGCCCTGGCTACAGTTCATAACGTCACAAAGAGTCAGACACCACTGAGCTTCTAATATGCAAAAACACACAACTTTGAGTTCATCTTTCTTATTTCTTTTCAGTTGACAAATACTTTGCCCTCTTCCTGAGATTTTAGTTATCTGTGTAGTAAATTTAGTGTTAGATTTTATTTAATTAAAAAGCATGCCTGAAATTTAATAAAGTGTCATTTGCTTTTAATCCAGGGATTCTTTCTCACCACCCAGTGAGTGCCAAAGTTAGACCTTCCTGCAGCTGCTCCTATTGTGAAGGACAGTATAACTTCATAGGAGGTGTTAACAATTCTAAACATAGTGCTAAAGAAATTCATTTTACTCCTCTGCTGGGAGGTGCTGGTAGGGGTTGGGAACCAATTAACAAGGAGAAAAGGGGTAATTATTAAGTGCATAAAAGCTTCCCAAATCAAATTAGCACTTAAACACAGAGGCACATGGACTTTTCATCTTCATACATATCACATGTTCCCTTTTAAAAATGCTGCAATGTCCTCATACTGAGGAGATTTAATTTGTAATTTCAGAAGACTCCCGTTATTACTAAAAAAGTAAAATCCTATTAGTAAATTCAGTAAAATAGTAAGTCTATGAAATTCAATACTGAGAATTATTTTTTTTCTCCCCTGTTCATCTGTAGGTATAAAAAATATATATATTTGTAGGTTCTCCTCTTTATTATCTTTCTCTGGTTTTGGAAAATCCCTTCATAGAATATTTTAATATGAAGGCTCCTCTGATTATTTAGATTACTCCTTTCTCATTTGTCTGTGAGTACTATTTTATTGGTTTCCAAGATGGCTCAGTGGTAAAGAATCTGCTTGCAATGCAAAAGATGTGGATTCAACCCCTGAGTTGGGAAGATGCCCCTGAGGAGGAACTGGCAAACTACTCCAGTGTTGTTGCCTGGGAAATCCCATGAACAAAGGAGCCTGGTGGGCTACAGTCCATGAGGTCGCAAAGAGTTGGACATGACTATGCACACACGAAGACCATCGACTGTCTATTTTATTACTATTTTATCTTGGGCCATCATTATAGAGGTCCTTGATAATTTTCCATCCTTCCTTAAATTTCTGTTCTTTACTGGATGATTTTCAGTCTACATTATAGAGCAACTTCCCTACCAACCCCCAGGGTGCTTTGTTGTAGCTGGAAAACGCTTCCCCAATGATTGTTTCTAGTGCAACAAATTTAATTAATCTTTGCTGTTGACTTACTTTCTTCCATGCTTATAGCTAATGACTTCCTGTTGGATAAATGTGTGACACGACCTTTATTTGCTTTCTTGACTTTTGGAAAGTCAGAGTTCTCTGTGAAATTCAAATGCTTTCTCGGGACTTTTGGATGGTGTCAATGACACCAGATGCAGCTATCTAGTTAGAATGCTGCAAATTCTGAAAATCGGGTCTTGAGATTCTGTTGTTCTGTCTTTAATTATTTAAGTCATCCTAGACAAATGTTCACCTTTTTAATAATCAGTATCTGTGCACCCCTGTAATTGCAAAGAATGTAACTGCAAAGGACTTTTCTTACCAGGCTTCATCCACTTTACTACTGTAGCTATATACTTTATCCTGATGTTTGGAGAAACACCTATTAACCACCCCCTACAGCACACTGGGGCTTCCCTGGTGGCTCAGTAGTAAAGAATTCACTTGCAATGCAGGAGCAGCAAGAGACACAGGTTTGATCCCTGAGTTGGGAAGATCCCCTGGAGGAGGGCATAGCAACCCATTCCAATACTCTTGCCTGGAGAATCCCATGGACAGAGGAGCCTGGTGGGCTATAGTCCATGGGGTCGCAAAGAGTTGGACACTACTAAAGCAACTTGGCAGGAACGCACAGCATACTGACTGCTGCTGAGCTAGTCCCAGGCTCCCTTCTTTCCAATGCCAGTTTTTCCTGGAGTGCCCCAGTGGTGAAAAAGAGAAAAGTGGAGAAAGAATGCATGTGCCACTGTGTGTAACTTTCCCTAGTTCCTGTTTTTTTCCTCTGACCTACCTCCATATATCATTTGAAGGCTGGATTAACACCTGTTATCCTGCTCTCTCTTCCCAAACCATCCCTGTTCTTCACCCCATCACAGGCTCCCACCCAGTGTCTTAACACCTTGAGAGTCTCAAGTATTAATTAGTTGGGAACCTTTCAACTGAAAATTAAATGCCTTAAAGCAAACTGATAAACAATACCAGGTATTTCATTTACTGTCACAGAACTGAAAGGTCCAAAAGTATATGACTTAAGGCCAGTTTGATCCATGTGCTCATATTCTGTCATTGAAAATCTACCTCTCTCCAAATCTATATTCTTATTATAGAAGTCTTAAAATTTGACTGTGGGACTTGGTTAAACAGGCTACTTTCTTCTTTTTAACACACAAAGGGAAAAGAATTCACTTTCCCCTTAGTCATTATCCAACAAGCTCATCTGCCCTCACCGATGCCAGAATCTCCATAGTCACTGCTGAAAAGATGGAGAAGATGTGTCTTTGGGCCATAGCCAAGTTGGATTTTTCAAATGCATTTTCTCTTATTTATATTTACTTAAGTTCTGCCTTGTTCCAAATATGATTTAAGGGAAAAGAAAAATTGTTGTGTATGGCAGTGGGTCTCAAAGTACATCTTAAACTGTATTTCTGGTATTTTATAAGTTAAATAGATTTCTATAGATGGTCTGCCCAATGTCCAATCACCATTTTTAACATTTTCTCTAAGGGGCATGCGTCCCAAGTGAAAAATGATTTTTTGAGCACAATCTCATCAGACTTACAGGGAATTGCCTTTAATTCCTTTCATGTCAATGGCTAACTAAATTTCACTGGGCATTCTATGTTTGATTTTCTTATTATATTTGTACAAATGCCTTATTGAATAAGCATTTGGTCCCCTTTTTCCAAGCCAGATCCTTGGTTTAGATGAATCATATTGTTCAGTTTTTTAGCTAGCTCATTACTTCAGAACTGAAACTTTATACATTTACAACAGTATTGACTAACTTCTGCTAATTCTCACATGCTTTTCTCCCTAACTATAAAATATGAAATCATGTGTTGCCCAGCTACCCTCAGGCCTCATTGCTATGTGGAAATACGGAGTTTGCATTAGAATTTATTCTCATTTTCTGCCTAGACATTGCCTTCCCTACTAAAGCAGGAACTCAGCATTTCAGAAAATCCCCTTACCACTGCCACTCCAGTACCCATAAAAGTATTCTTGAGAATTCCCAGGGAGTATTCTCATATGGGTTCATAAAGCCTGTGTTCCCCTAGAGATCCATTTCCCCACCAGATTTCTTGGTTTTAAGAGAGCCTTAGGCTCTGAAACTAAGGCTACCTGGATTTGAAACGCTAGTGCCACTATTTAGCTGTGTGATCTTGGGCAAGCTCCTTAACTTCCTTAAACTTTAGCTTGTTAACTGGGAAGTGGAGATTGTTTTAAGACCTAATGTATTTGGAGTAGCTGGAGAGTGCCTGACGTGTTAAGTGTTCCATAAACATTCATATCTAATATTACCCACAGTATCTTCTGCTGCTGCTTCTTGCCCTGAGTATTAAATATGTAATTCTCAAAATCTGAAAATCATCAGAAGAGTCAGTGCCATTGTGAACTTATCAGAGAAATGGAGAGAAAGCTCCTGCTTGCATTTGGTTCAAGTGCTTTTCTTGAAACAGGTTAGGGTCAAGGCGGCTCAAGATCTCTTTTGTTTCTCATTTCTCCTTCAGGCTCTCATGAATCAAAAGTTATCATTTTGTGGGCACTCCTCACCTCATGAAAATCAACCAGTAGGACCTGAAGCCTGAATGGAGAAAAGGGGAGTTACTAAAATCCAGTCTAGTCATGTAACTACTTCAGTGACCTCCCTCTACTGGTCGTTATGAACTCTGAACATTGGAAGGAACCATCTTGTCCCTTGCACTTTCTACACATAGCATCTTAATTTTAATTGTCTGTGTATTAAGTGAGTTAGTGGATTGAATTCATGTAGTTCAAGTCAAAACCTCTGCACTATACATTTCAGTATATTTTATTTTATCAGTCCTACAGTGCATTCTACTTTTTTTGCCTTCAGAAAAATGATATTTAAAATCAATTTAGTTAAGCCAAATAACCTGATTACTTCTAGAACAAAAGTAACAATTTAGTAAATACAATAAAGTAACAAATTAGTAAATATATTAAAAAACTATTCAAATATTTTGTTGTAACTTTAGAATAACACTTTGACTGGTTTACAATTTTATTTTTAAAGTATTTTATCCATATTAAACTAACTTTTCAATATGCAATGTCTTATTTTAAAATTATTTTAAGACCACCAGAACAAATTAGACACACATGAAATGTTTTTAGTGTGCAACTGGCTACTATTGAAAATAGTGTAGTGTCTTGATTATATAAGAGGACTGGGGATATTTTACTTAGTTGAATCATGGGTCTACTGTACAGTAGTTGTACATCTTGGGCAAGTTACCTAACCTGTCTCCACTTTAGTTTTCCCATCTATAAAATGGAGATAATAATGGTCCAAATATCACATGTCTGTTGTGAAGATTAAAATAGTTAATATATATTAGGTGATTACAGTGCCTGGTACATAACAAGCACTCAAAAATCATTGGCTGTTATTAACAGTGGACAAAAAGAGAATTATTTTGAGCCACTAACATGACATTTATTAAGTATCCAACTATGTGTCAGGAACTGTGCTAGATTAAGGACTAGCAGGCAAGGACTAAGACAAGATTCCTGCCCTCAAGAAACTAATAGTTTTGTGTTCTAAAATCTTTAAATGATTGCCTCCATTAAATATTTTATTTCAGAGAATGTTCATCAACCTAGCTTATCAAAGAGATGATTTTGAAAAAAAAAAAGGCAATCTCTTCAATACATGAAGAATTTTAAAAATGTATCTGCAAATTTTTTTTTCAAAATATTTCAATTTCAGACAAATATGGCTATTTAGATGAATAGCTTTAATGGGAACAAGTGTCTAGGAAGAGTTAATGCAACTGCACAGAGAGCTCTGTGCTTTAATCCTCCTAGAATTCATTAAGATAGTTTTAAAATTAGTCTTTTGAAGATAAACAATTTCCATTTTTAATGTATATTCACACTTATTTTGCATTTTAATCCTTCAAAGAATAGTAAGGGTTATTTAAACTTGAATGATATGGCTAATTTTAAGTAACTAGGAAAAATGTTTTTCTATCTTTTGCATAAAAGGCATATTGTTTTCTTAAATTCATAATTCTTAAAAATGACACAAAATGGGAAATAATTTAGTTTTCTAATTATTGCTGAGAATTTATGAGAAAGAATGCTAGTCAATCTCATGGGGGTAAATAGAAGTGAATAGACAGGGTGCATACATAAGTTTTGAAAAGAAACTGACCTTGTGTCAGTCTCTCAACCTTTCCTTCTTAACAGATGAATGTCATTTGCTGTGTCAGTGGTTTGAAGTCAATAACCATTGATACTCTCCTTTGGGAACTTTTATGCTTACAAAGGCGATATTTTAGAATGAGGACACGGTCTGCTGATGAGGAAGTAAATATCTAAAGATGATAGGAAGAAATTTTACTTTGAAGCTTTAAAATTCAAAGGAATTATTGCTGCTCTGTTCTTTTTAGTGGTTATTGAACAATAGTGGGGCATAATTCCCAACTACACTGAAGGGAAAAAAAAGGTTACTTCCAAAAGGAAATTTAAAATGGTTGTGTTCTACAATACATCACACTTGCTCTCTTTGGAGAGCAATTTCAAAATGCTGACCCTGGTAAGAAACTTGGTAGAACAACACCTTTTCAAATGAGCCTGTTCTTTTATGTCAAAGTCAAAAAGATAGGCAGAAGTTTAGTTTTCAGCACAGATACATTCTCAGATATAAAATGTGTTTTACTCTTTCATTGTACCTTGCCTTTGAAGTCCTTCCCCTACTATTTGGTGGCTTGCTTTGTCTGGGCAGACTGTGAACATTGGCCTTCATGGTAAGTTAAAGTCTGCTGCCATGTATGGCACCAAGTGTTGGCCTTTTCATAATCACTTCTTTATTATTTTGTCCTCACATTTTTCCTAGTTTGTCTTATAGTATATAAGAAGAGTCATGGAGAATTTGGGTAGCTCCTCAATCTTTGATATTGAGGTCTTAGACTATTGCCAGAGTTTGGTGTTAAAGACAACTGGACTAGACAATTGATGCATAGGCAACTGACTAGACAGGGTAATGTTGATTTTCATCATGAAAATGTGAATACTAGTTCTAAGTTATCAGAGATGGTGGTGATTTTCAGTTGGGTTACAGGGACCTGGGAAATACAGCCTATCGGGTATGAGTTTGCCTGCTTTAAGTTCTACTTTTACCTTTAGGTAATTATTAATATTATTATTTTGCCAAGGTGAAAATGATTCCTGTAGCTGAATATAAAGTTTGGTGGGTAATAGTTCTTCTTGCCCCTAAAAGTGCATGGTACAGTTAGTGTTTAGATGGTTTCAACCTTGACCTCTTCCCCCAGAAAGACTTCCACTTAAATTGCAAAATGGAATTAAAAAAAAAAAAAAACTGATTAGTTGATACAGCTACAATATGCTCTGTAGCACCCTGTCAAAGCATTTGTCACACCATATTGTAAATTATCTTTTTATATGTCTGTCTTCCCCTCCAGACTGTGACCTTCTTAAAGCAGAGACTACGCTTTACTACTCTTTCATCAGTGCCTGGCATAAGTTCTGTCATGCAGCAGATAGTTATTCTTCAATGAGTGAATGAACAGAAAAAATAAGGAAAAAATGAAGGAAAAATAAATGGATGGATAAGTAAATTTGAAGCAGGTCACTTCAAGAGATATTTTGTTAATGTGTACTGCAGAGGTATCTCCTAAATCTAATGAGAAAGCATGATGTTTCATAATCTAATCAACAATAAATGAACAATAAAACATGCCTATGGATTCTATAAGAACCAGTTTCTTCAACTCAGAAGAAACATATTATTGAAGGGCATGAATGGTTTTGGTTTGCAGCCCCTGTGGTTTTGAGATAGTGCAGTCCTATCTGAAGTGAATATATCTTCCCCCTACTACCAGGTTGCTTTCTGAGTTTGGTCATTATGAATCAACTCCACAGAATATGACTACCTGCAGAGAGGCTGACGAGATTGAGAGCCTAGATTCAGAAAACTTGGCTTAAGTACATATCTGAGAAGCCAATCAGTATCACTCAGATCCCTAAGTACTGATTTTACATGAGCCTTGTATAGTATTATTCACTTCAAATCAAATGAATCCTGAGAAATTTAGCTTGAGCTCACCTACACAATTGCATTAATCACAATTGGAAGCAAGTTCCCATTATATGTTATTTCATTCATTATAAGATTTAGTCATCCCATTGACTTTCCATTTACTTAAGTTAAATGACAAGGTAATGAAACTTGATCTGATTGACTTGATTGGTTTGACAGTTTATATATATATATATAAATATACATGTATATACACACATATATACATATATACACATATATATGTGTGTATATATATATGAGGCTCTATAAAGGACTTGCTCAAGGTCAAAATAAAATTTGACTATTTAGAATTTTCTGTTTAAAAAATAAAAATTCTGTTTATCCCCTCCAGTCTGATAATGAGTATATAGACATAAAACTATCTGTTTAAGAGATGGGAGCTTCTTGAGGCCAGTTCTGTTCCTTTGACTGATAGAGAGGAAACCAACATATGTTGAGCTACTGCTGTTCACCAAATGATATGTGAAATGAACAGATATAGACCAGGTTGTGCACTAATAGACTCTGTATCTGAGTAGGTGAGCAGCAAGCTATGTCTTCATAATAGGTCTCTCTGATACTTCTCATATATTTCATTAAAGAAATATATTTATAAATACACATTGGGTATCTGCTATGCATAACTTAGATTTCAAAGATTGTAAATCCTAAATAAGGTATGTAACTAATGCAGTCCTCATAAAATACCTACATTTTGACACATCTGACAAAATGATATTAAATTTAAGTAAGAAGTATAAATATTTGAGTCTGTTCTTAAATCCAATAGAGCTTCTATTATTGTTGGGCGCGGCACAAAATAAGCACACATAAAAGAAAAATATATAAATTTTAGGTGGTAAAAAGTGCTCTGGAGAAAAGTTAAATATGATAAATGGATGTGAAGCATTATCTGTGGGCTTTAGTTAAATAAGTTCTACACAGAATACCAGTGAGGTCAGTACTATCGTTTTCATTTTGTGGAATATAAATCTTCCACTTCCAAGATTTGCCAGTGGCTATCTGAAATTCAGTAATGGTTCAACAAGAGTTTGGTTTGGTTTGGGTATCTGTGATATATTTAAATTAAATCTAGTACAACCATCCCAGAATATAAATCAAACCAACAAAATAAGACAGGTGACTTTCATAACAAATTTCTGTTAAAAACCTCATTGGTAAAATAAGAAAATTCAAAACTTGATTGTGCAATATCCATAAAATAATGAAAATAAAAACAATAAGCCTCAGAACAAATGGGGTATATCTACAGTTAATTACAGCACAATTCCCATAGCCTTGAAGTCTTAAATAAGAAAGATTAATAAGGTGAATAAATCATTCAAATCAACAAAGAGAAACTAAGGAAAGTAGAAGAAATTATTTAACAAAATGAAAGCATCAATTTATATACAACAAAATAGAGCCTGTAGATGAATTCAAGACTTGGTTCTTTAAAAAGGAAAAAGAGATAAAATATATTAAATGAGCTTTTTTATGAATCTATTTTCTTTAATGAGGAGTTTGATTATTTCTTTTTAAAAAATTTTTATTGGAGTAGAGTTGATTTACAATGTTGTATTAGTTCTGCTGTGCAGCAAAGTGAGTTGGTTATACATACACATATATCCACTTTTTTAAATATTATTTTCCCGTATAGATCATTACAGAGTATTGAATAGAGTTCCCTCTGTTGTACACTAAGTCATTGTTAGTTATCTATTTTATATATAGTAGTGTGTACATGTCAATCCCGGTCTCCCAATTTATCCTCCCTCCCCTTTTCCCCTGGTAACCATGTTTGTTTTCAACATTTGTGACTCTGTTTCTATTCTGTCAGTTCATTTTTATCATTTCTTTTTAGATTCCACATATAAGCAATATCATATGGTAGCTGACTTTCTCTGACTTACTTTACTTAGTGTTAAGATAATCTCTAGGTCCATTCATATTGCTGCAAATGGCATTAATTCATTCTTTTTATGGCTGAATTATATTCTACTGTATATAAGTACCATGTTTTATTTATCCATTCATCTGTTGATGGACATTTAGGTTGCTTCCATGTCTTGGCTATTGTAAATAGTGTTGTTATAAACATTGGGGAGCATGTATCTTTTGGAATTAGAGTTTTCTGTGGATAGGCTACCCACTCCAGTATTCTTGGGCCTTCCTTGTGGCTCAGCTGGTAAAGAATCCACCTGCAATGTGAGAGACCTGGGTTAGGTCACTGGGTTGGGAAGACCCCCTGGAGAAGGGAAAGGCTACCCACTCCAGTATTCTGGCCTGGAGAATTCCATGGAATGTATAGTCCATGGGGTCGCAAAAAGTGGCACATGACTCAGCAACTTTCACTTTCATATGCTCAGGAGTGCGATTTGTAGGTCATTTGGTAGTTCCTACTTTCAGTTTTTTTAAAGAACCTCCATACCGGTTTCCATAATGGTTGTACCAACTTACATCTGCACTAACAAAGCAGAAAGGTTTTCTTTTCTCAGCACCCTTGCCGGTATTTATTGTTCATAGAGTTTTTGATAATGGAAAATATATTAAGTTTGAAACAAAGTTTAGGAAATAAACAACTGCACATAGAGAAAAAAATAAAGTTAGGTATAAATGAGTATCCTATATATTCTAATACTATTTGAAAACTTAGACAAAACAAAAGTTTTTCTGATTAAAAAATTCCATAAATGCTAGAATTAACTCAAAAAGATGTAGGAAAACTAGCCCCAAAATCCAAGGTGGAAATTAAGAAAACCTTCATTCCCCAGAAACATCACACTTAGAAGATTTTACAAGTTAAGTCTCCCAAATAATTTAAAGCTTTAGAAAGTAATAATTCTAGTTATTTTAAATAATTTTTCTTGCATAAAAGGCTTAAACTGGTATCACAATCAGATTAATGATAATAGAAAGAGAAAAACAAAAATCACTTTACTAAACCATAAACACAAAAATGCAAAACAAATTATTGGCAAGTAGAATTAGATCTATGTGAAGGATGCCTTAACATTTGGAAAAACTATTATATAATTTACCATATTAAAGATGCAATTTAATAATTGATAAAATATGATTTGCTTTAAAGCAATATTTATCTTTAATATAGCACTTTTAAAATGGAAATAGAAACTTGTTGGCATGGGATAAATGCATGTCTAATTCAAAAGCAAGCATCAGGCTAAATATTGGAACATTAAGATATTCCTGTTACATTTAGGAGAAATACAAAGATGCTCTTCTACATCATTATTATTTATTATTTTCTGAAAATATCACCATTTGATTCATTAGACAAAAGTATATTTATATTTATGAATACTGAAAAGTATGGCCTAAATGTTTATTTTGCAAGCAATAGCAATATTAAACTTGAAAACCCTAAAAGAATCAACTTAAAACTATTATAAAAATAATGTAGTGAATTAACATTAAAAACACATAATCAGTTTTCTATAGACAAAGCTATCACTTTAGAGCCACATAGTTTCTCTATGTTCTATGCAACATGTAAAATAAGAAAAACAGTATTACAGAGATATATTATTAAACTAAGAAGCTCTTCTTAAAATGAAGAACTGCATCTGCATGGTGAATGAACATGAGTATTAGGTATAGAATTCCTTACATGGATATATGTCCTTTAAGTTTATGAATTTCAAGAATGAATAAATATTCAGGCATCAGAAGAAGCTAATCATTTCCAAAAGAGAAAAATTCAGATAGACCTCAAAATTCTGCATAACAGCACTCCGAGCTCAACTATAAATGAGAATTGTCCGTACTATACTGACCAATATGATAACTACTAACTATCTATGGCTTTTGAGCTCTTGAAATATAGCTAGCCCAAACTGAGGTGGGCTCTGAGTGTAAAATACATGCTGGATTTTGAAGACTCAGTATTTTTTTAAAAATCTCATTAATCATGTTTTATGTTGATTGCATGTTAAAAAGATGTTTAGACATCTTGGGTTGAATAAAATATATTATTAAAATTTAAAGCAAGGCCCCTGCTGGTCCAGTGGTTAAAACTCTGGGTTTCCAATACAGATTCAATCCCTTCTAGGGGAACTAAGGTCCCACATGCTACATGACATGCAAAAAGTAAAATAAAAACATAATGGAATAAAATGTTTAATATACAATTCTGCAAATAATAATCAATATGTAGAACTATTATGAAAAACGTGAAATTTTTTCTAAGGGTAGTAAAGAAATATTAAAGAAAGAAGATGTGCTTTAGATAAGAATAATCTATGTTAAAAATGTATATTTTTCTCAAATCTGTACATTTAATATATTCCTTTCAAAATAAATACCAGCAAAATTGCTTTTAAGAAAATTTGCAAAGTGATAATAAATTTCATTTGGAAAAATAAATAGTGAGATTAAAATGAAAGATTGTAAATGAGATTAATGTTGGAAAATAAACCTTACCAGATGTTAACATAAAGTATAAAGCTAGAGAACGTTAAAGAATTTGTTACTGATTTTAAGGAAAGACTGAAGAGTATCGAAATAAAAGTCAAAATATATGAAGATTTAATATATGATTAAGGCAAGATTCAAATAAATGGGAAAGGAACAGATCATTTAATTAATTGTGTTCAATAAATTGCCTTAACATTTGTAGAACTAATCTGAGATCTTTACCTCATTTCTTGTGCTAAAATGAATTTCCTATGAATCAAATGTTATACCATAAAAAATAAAATAATAAAAGCAATGGAGTAAAACATTAGGATATTGCTGTAGTAAAGGCCTTCTAAGCATGACACAAAATTTGTAAGTCATAAAAGAGAGACTAAAAAATTTGAGGGCATAAAGATTAAATCCTTCAATCAAAACAAAAATTGAAGTCAAAACATGAATGGCAGCCATGGGAAACAGTAATTGAAAAAGCATATGAGAAAGGGCTAATTTTATTTTTAAGAATGGATTCATAAATTAATAAGGAAAAATAACATGTAAGATATGGACAAAAACATAAAGAGGTAGCTTAAGAGGATGACCATCACAACACATTTGTGACAACCACACACACAAATTCTGGAAACAATCAAAATATGTATCAATTATGATTCACACAAATCCTAAAGTATACTGAAAATTTGTGTTTAAAAATGAAGCTGATTTTTTTAACTGACTGGAAAAATATCCAAACTACATTATCATCTGAATAAGGGACCTAAAATATACACAAATGTCCTGTCTCTGTGAAAAAGCAGGGAATTTCTAACAGAATATCTCTATTAACACTGCTGCTGCTGCTGCTAAGTCACTTGAGTCGTGTCCGACCCTGTGCGACCCCATAGACGGCAGCCCACCAGGCTCCCCCATCCCTGGGATTCTCCAGGCAAGAACACTGGAGTGGGTTGCCATTTCCTTCTCCAAAGCATGAAAGTAAAAAGTGAGAATGAATTCGCTCAGTCATGTCCGACTCTTAGCGACCCATGGACTGCAGCCTACCAGGCTCCTCCGTCCATGGGATTTTCCAGGCAAGAGTACTGGAGTGGGGTGCCATCGCCTTCTCCGATTAACACTGCAGTTCAGTTCAATTCAGTTGCTCAGTCTGACTCTTTGCAACCCCATGAACTGCAGCACACCGGGCTTCCCTGTCCATGGCCAACACCCGGAGCTCGCTCAAACTCATGTCCATTGAATCCATGATTCCATCCTACCATCTCATCCTCTGTCGTTCCCTTCTCCTCCTGCCTTCAATCTTTCCCAGCAGCAGGGTCTTTTCCAGTGAGTCAGTTCTTTGCATCAGGTGGCCAAAGGACTGGCGTTTCAGCTTCAGCATCAGTCCTTCTAATGATTATTCAGGACTGATTTCCTTTAGGATGGACTGGTTGGATCTCCTTGCTGTCCAAGGGACTCTTAAAGAGTTTTCTCCAACACCTCAGTTGAAAAGCATCAATTCTTCCGCGCTCAGCTTTCTTTATAGTCCAACACTCACATCCATACATGACTCCTGGAAAAGCCAGAGATTTGACTAGACGGACCTTCATTGGCAAAGTAATGTCTCTCCTTTTTAATATGCTGTCTAGTTTGGTCATAACTTTTCTTCTAAGGAGCAAGCGCCTTTTAATTTCATGGCTGTAGTAACCATCTGCAGTGATTTTAGAGCCCCCCCAAAAGAAAGCTTTTCACTGTTTTCATTGTTTCCCCATCTATTTGCCATGAAGTGATGGGACCAGAAGCCACGATCTTAGTTTTTTGATCGTGCAGTAATGTTCACTTAATGCAAAGTGTAATAAGTGTGTTCTAAGATAATAGTTGATTATTTCAAAAGTCATCAGATTAAATATAAAGGGAAAAGAAAAGGGAATATAAAGACTGCAATGTACATAATTAAATGCATTATATTGATTTCTGATAAAACCAACTTTTGTTAGTTTTTAAGACTATTATATGAATTTAACATTTTGTTTTGGAGATAGGTATTTTGAAATAATGCAGTTCATTGTGTAACTTTTTAATAGACCCATATAAAATATGTAAAAGCTAAATTATTCAGTTTGCCATCCCCCTGGATTCCAATGCCATATTCTAATATAAGTATAGTCTTTAATTTAAAAACAGTGGACTTTTACAACTTACTGTATTCTTTTAGCTTCATGATTAATTTCCTATAGGTGTTCTTTCAGAATAAAATGATTATCTTAAATCTCTGCATAATTGTACCTATTTCATTGCTGTTTTCAGAATTTTAAAAAGATATGAATAATTCTCATTTAGTCCTTCTTTGTAGAAATATTATTTAAAAAATATTCTACCTTCAAATATAAATCAAACATAAGCCAGAAGAATACAGTTTATTCAGCCATGAATTAATAATGTTATTAAGAACTTGAAAATTAATTCATCACCAAGTTAAACTGTATCCTGTTTCCCTTTTTTCTCAAATCAATTTTGTATATCCACCATTTAATGAGCCAAGTTTCACAAAATAAATTGTGCTAATTATGTTACAGCAAGGCCCTAGTTTCAACCAAAAGTGGATTCTATTTTTCTATGGGTTTATTATAACCAAGTAGGATGACATGATCTTTCCATTTTCTAAATAAGGAAATGGGAACCCACTTCAGAAGTTCTCATCACCCTGAGGTGAATCGTTTCTAGAGCAGAATGGGTGCTGAGAACCCTTTAGTTCTCCTAGTTTCCTCACTGGTTTTAGATTAGCATAAATGCCTCCAACTTGAATCTATCATGACAGTTCTTTGCTTTCATATGAAACTCTTGGAAATTGAATAAAAACTTTTAATGAAATAAAGTGAATGTAGTTATTTGAGGAAAAAAAAAAGCATGCTTTTTTTTTTCCTGTGACTGATTCTTTATCACCAAATTTTCCAAAGAGTGTGCATCTGCAAACAAATGTCTAAAAACTTGGTGTGAGCAATTACTATGCAAATATTGGAGTTAAAGAAAAATGAATACTGTACTTTTTTTTTTCTTTTTTACCAGAAGTCTTCTCTAGAACTAGTTCATATTCTGATTAGGATGGTGAATATACCAGAGGGAAATATATCCCAAACTTCTTTGGCCATGGAAGTTATTTTTCCTCTATAGAACATCTGTTTAGTAGAATAGATTTGGGAAATACTGATAAGGGCATATCTTTGGACATTAAAAAAAAGAAAGAATAATTTATTAATAATTTGACTTACAGCCAAATCTCTCATTATATCAAAATAAATTTATACTTTAGAAAGTTAATCTATATTATCACCTTTTATTGATATAAGAATAACACATTTTATGATTTTAGTTAGAGGCTTCATAACTAACTGATAAAATTACTATACCTTGGAAGTGATGCTGTCGTGGACACTGTTAACCAAGTTGCTGCTCTGCATTTGCTTGACTAGAACTTTGCTATTTATCAGAGGTACAGTGCACGATGGTTAAGCTTTATTATGGTCTGTACACTCTGTCCAAAATTTCAACCACAGAGCCAATCTGGATATGACGGCTGGCTCTAGAAGCCATGCAATTTGCCCACCCTCAGGCAATGATTATTTTGGCTATGCAATGAGCAGATGGAAAAAAAAAAAGAGGCATTTTTATATGTGAGCAGTAAGTGCTGCTCACTCTCCGAAGGCTCAATACAAGTACAGTGATGCCTATAATAACTTTGAAGCTCTAAGCCTTTTTGTCATTGCTCCTGGTATTGTTAGGGAATTTAAACTGTCACTGTTCTTCTGGTCTGAGATTTTCCTTAAATAGCCCATTTCTTAATGCTTATTTGAAGGAAATTTTAAAGTTATTTTTCTATTTTTTTTCTCCCACATATTCAAAATCAGCTTACCGATGTGAGGACTCTCAGGCAGTTGAGTTATTCTGTTTTGTCATTTGGCAGCTTATCTTCTGCTTTGTCTACATACCTGTAAAGTTTTGTGTCTAAATTACAGATTGCCTACCAGTATTTTACTATTTTATCCAACAGATAATTTCACTGTGTTCTCTTCTCAATTTCTATGACCTAACACTTTCAGTACATGTCTGCAGAAACTTTCATTCTTCACTGTGTCCTATATGAGGCAAAAGGGAGATTGATTCATATTGGTAAAATTTCTTAGATTCTAAAAACATCTTTGATATGAAGAGGGACAGAATTCCCATTATGATTCAAATAAGTGAAAAGAGAGACAAATGATCTAAAGCAGGTTTGTAAGTTTAGTTGGTGACTGTGTGATGTGATTTCAGGGCTCTCACAACACCGAAGAAGGACTGTGAACATTCTGTTCTATGTGATGGGGATTCATCTGTTTCTTTTGAGCCCTTTGATCAGTGTTAAAAGGTGCATAGGTCTTCAGCTTGATACGTAAACATATCATATATTAAGGATTTCAAGCAAGTTGATCTCAGAGGAAGACTGAGTAGGGAAAGAGACTGCAGGAGGATTTGTGATAGCTTATGTCAGGAGCAGAGAAGAAGGTCATGGAAGAGAGAGGCTGGGACACCAGACACAAACAATTCTACTTTAAGTGTCAGGTCTGAAAATCTCATTAACTCTGTATAGTGTTGATGTGGGTGCAGTGAACAGATGGCTCGCTGGGTTGTTACTTTTTAGTCAGAAAGAGAGGAAAGCATCTTTGCTAACCATCACTAGAAGTCTTTAGTGGACTTTTTAAAAAGATTGGAATATAATTGTGCTACAAATTTGTGTTAGTTTCTGCTGTACAATGAAGTGAATCATTTATATATATACATGTATCACCTCCCTCTTGGATCTCTCCCCCCCACCCCACACCCCATCTCACCCCTCTAGATCATCACAGAGCACTGAGCTGAGTTCCCTCTGCTATAAAACAGGTTCCCGCTAGCTATTCATTTTACACATGGTAGTATACTTATATATATATATATATATATATGTCAGTTCTAATCTCCCAGTTCATCCTATTCTCCCTCGCCCGACCCCCATGTCCACATATACATTATCTACATCTCTGTCTCTATTCCTGCCCTGCAAATAGTTTCATCTGTACTTTTTTTTTTTTTTAGAGTACACATAAATGTGTTAATATATGGTATTTGTTTCTCTATGGGCTTATTTTTACCTGAAGCTGGGCTGAACCACTGTGGAGTCTTCTTGAGTTGTCTGGGGGGCTTGAGTTTTGGATTCTTTGAAGCCAAAATCTCTTCTCTCATCTAGAGGTTCTTCCTCTGCCTCCTTCCTTAATGTCTGTAACTCTCATCTCTGAATTTCAGGGTTCTGTGCTCCAGTGGGGAGTAGGCTGAGACAAGGAGGCAGAAAGTGGTGGAAAGGGAAGATTATGAATCAGTGAAGCTGAGATTTTTGGAGAGGGCCAAAAGGAAGGGATTCTTGTTGCTCTAACCCCAGGCATTTAAGGCATAGCTAGTGGCTACACTGGTTTGGCCTTTATCAAAACCACTGGTGTGCTACACATACCAGGGACTTTCTGAGAGCAGGTCACTAGAAACCCATGCTGTTCTTTAACAGACTTGTGTCTTTGAACTTGTAGATATCTACTGATTATATCAAGATATTATCTCCCTCATGTTCAGTTTAAATGTTGCATATCCCATGTGAAAGTGAAAGTCACTTAGTCGTGTCCGACTTTTTGTAACCCCATGGACTATACAGTCCATGGAATTCTCCAGGCCAGAATACTGGAAAGAGTAGCCTTTCCCTTCTCCAGGGTATCTTCCCAACCTAGGCACTGAACCCAGGTCTCCCACATTGCAGGCAGATTCTTTACCAGCTAAGCCACAAGGGAAGCCCAAAAATACTGGAGTGGGGAGCCTATCTCTTCTCCAGCAGATCTTCTTGACCCAGGAATCGAACTGGGGTCTCCTGTGTTGCAAGCAGATTCTTTATGAACTGAGCTATCGGGGAAGCCCAAAGTGCAAGACCCTCTCAGTTATGTCTGACTCTTTGCGAACCCATGGACTGTAGTCCATGGAATTCTCCAAGCCAGAATACTGGGGTGAGTAGCCTTTCCCTTCTCTATATCCCATGTGCTATGTTAATTCATGATCAGGTCTCCTCAAAAGTAAATCCTTAGGGTTGGATATACACAGACTAGAGGCTTCCCTGGTGGCTCAGACAGTAAAGAATCTGACTGCAATGCAGGAGAACCAGATTTGATCCCTGAGTTGGGAAGATCTCCTGAAGAAGGAAATGGCTACCAACTCCAGTATTCTTGCCTAGAGAATCCCATGGTCAGAGTAGCCTGGAGGGCTATAGTCCATGGGGTCGTAAAGAGTCAGACATGATTGAGCAACTAACATTTTATGACTTTATACACAAACTAGGTCAGTAAACTTTTCTAGCAGGACATTTTAGTGACTTTGTAACATCACACTCATAATATCTTAGTGGAAGGGAGTTTTGGAATCATCCAGCCCTATCATTTGGCTCATAGATGAAGTTGCTGAGATCTCGAAGTGTGAGATGCCTTACCCAAGGTTTCAGAGCCAGACAGAATTAGGCATCTTTGAGTCCCAGCTCTTGGTGCATCTTTAGATTGACTTACCATCCCTCCACCAATAAAAAGGGGGAAATGTTTTTCTTAAAGTACTCTAAAACATCAAGTACTTGTTATAAATATTTAGCGCCACAAATAAAATTGTTGTTGTTGCTATTCAGTCGCTAAGTCATGTCTAACTCTTTGCGACCCCATGGACTGAAACATGCTAGGCTTTTCTGTCCTTCACTGTCCCTCAGAGTATGCTCAAACTCATGTCCATTGAGTCAGTGATGCCATCCAACCATCTCATTCTCTGTTGCCCTTTTCTCCTCTTGCCCTCTGTCTTTCCCAGCATCAGGGCCTTTTCCAATGAGTCAGTTCTTCATATCAGGTGGCCAAAGTATTGTAACTTCAGCTTCAGCATCAATCCTTCCAATGAATATTCAGGGTTGGTTTCCTTTAGGATTGACTGATTTGACCTCCTTGCTGTCCAGGGGACTCTCAAGGAACAAATGAAATTAAAATGTGCAAAACAATCACATTTCAAAAAAAAAAACACATTTCACTAATAAAAGTCAGCCTTAGCTTCCACATTCATTATACACAAGACACTATGATGATTTATTTAACATCTGAAAAAATATTGAAAATTTACTAAAGACCTGAAAAACTGAAAATCTACAAAATGAGAGTCATCTTGAAGAAATATATGGTATGAATCCAAAAAGAAGACATCTGCACATGTGTATCCCTGCTTACTCAGCTATCTGCCTACCCATCTGTTCCCTGGTGAGCTTTTTTCCACCATGAACTCTCCCTGCTCCTTATTAGCTTGACAGAGGCTTATGAAGTCAAGAGGTTATCATCCAATAGACTTCTGCTCAACATGAACAATGTAACTCTCTGATTAAAGGCACCATCATGCATATTTCACAAATTATCTTCATTTTTTCCCCTTATGACTGTGATCTTCACTGCTTTCAAATCTCAACGTGATTTACTTGACTCTTCTCTTTTTTCATCTGATTCAGAAGACGTCCATTCCTCTGAATCAATTTACCTTGCTCAAGTCCTCATCTCAATAACCTACTCTGAGCAGCCTTGGGACTTGAAGTATCCTACATGAGGATGTTTTGCATAAAGAAGACAATAGATATAGCAACATACTTTAACTGTATTAATGTATATGTTTCTAAAGTAATACTCCATGTTGTATATTGTATTCCCTGGGGAAAGTATTCAGACTGAGGTTTTGCTGGGAGTTTATTAAGAATGCTCTTGGGAACCACACCAGTGACAGAATAAAGGAATTAGGATGGCCTGAGGGAGAAATCAAAGGCAAGAGAGCTAGGTCTTCATAATCTCACACTGACCAATATGTGTTGCCTCTGGAAACTTAAGGGTGGAAGGTGTACCCTGGGCTTCCCTGGTGGCCCAGCAGTAAAGAATCCCCCTGCAATGCAGGAGACATGGGTTCGATCCCTGGGTTGGGAAGATACCCTGGAGAAGGAAATGGCAATCTACTCCAGTTTCTTGCCTGGAGTATTCCATGGACAAAGGAGCCTGGCGGGCTACAGTCCATGGGGTCACAAAGGTGACCTTACCCATGGACCTTACCCAAGGTGAAGCCCAGACATAAGCTCAGGTAAAAGCTATCAGCAGCCAACACTTACAGGAGGTAGGGTAATGAGTGGTAGGTTGAGTCCTAAAGTTGATCTGGACGGGACACTGCAGCATCACATCAGCCCCCAGTTGTGCTGGTCACGTCTGTAAATTTCACATAATATGCTCAGGGAACAGCACTTCCTGTATCCTCTCAGGGTTTTCCTAGAAAATTTACAAGAGAAGGTTAGTGGGATGAGCTGTAACTCTGGCTGCTTCAGCTGGTCACAGGACTACAACTTAACATTTCTGTTTTCTACTAACCTTTCTAAATTCCACTTAGGTTTGGCTAGCACCTCAGCCTGGATAGCCTACTTGTTAAGATAACTCAGACCCTAGTCTCTGTGGGGTCTGAGCTCTGGATAACGTGGCATATGGCTGTGAATTTGCTTCTTTACAATCAAAATGGTGCCAGGGAGAAGCTTGTCAAGTTTACCTGGGTGCCAGCAGATTGTTCCATGCCTTCATTGTGCAATAGCTCACCTACTTATACCCGGATGATTAGGCCAGCCATGCCTCCCAGGATGTAACTCCTTTCTTTGCCAACTGGTCTCAGCACAAGAAGCATAAAGTGAATGGGCAGCACCCGTAGCTTAAAGCTCAGTGGCATTCTTGCTGTGTCCTGTGATGGAAGCATTCCTGCCTGGGAACCAGAAGTTTTAAACCTGCAGAGCCCTGTGTTAAGTGGAAGAGAAACACACATTCCTCAAGTGCATCACTGAGAGTGAAGGTAAGCTGGGCCACTCCTGTTTTCACTCCTTGTTTCCCAGACATCTGTTTCTACCTTTTAAAAAGACAGCACCATTAGCAGGTCATTGATTTAGAGTGTTCTATAACATTGTGGAGGAAAAGCCCCCATTTCCTCAGGGGCTTTAGCTGGGCCTTCATCAGGTCATGGCATCACTCTCCTGTGTTGGCATCTTCTAGATGGCATAGTAAATGATAGCACCAGTGGACTGCATGGTCCTGTGACCATTTGAAAGTCTACAGGATCCTGTCAGATGATCAAACACTGTGGAAGCTCTTGGAACCTTAAGGTAGATAGGCGGTGCAGGCAGGAAAAACCAACCCAAACTGGAAAGTATGCTGATTCCACTCAGGTTGAGTTGCTGCCCATTCCAGTGTAAAAAAATCTAATTCGATCAATGAGAGTCACAGCCGTATACTGTGAAGAGTATCCAGGGATCAGACCCCATAAAGACTAGGGTCTGACTTATCCTAGCAAGTGAACCACCCAGGCTGTGAGGTGCTAGCCAAACCGGAGTGAAATCTAGATCTTTATTTGAAAGACCTTTCCCATGTTCCTTTTCTGAAAGCCTGGGGTTTATTGTTGGGAAAAGAAACTGCAGCTGGCCCTCTCCTGTTGTGTGTGTGTGTGTTCTTATTTTAATTCTTCCACTTATAGCGCTGTAATTTTAAGCTAATCACTTAACTTCTTTGACCTTAAGATTTTATATCAGTAAGTGCATAATCCATTTCCTTCTTCTCTTCACATATTATTGTGAAAAACCCAAACACTCTACTATATCTTTTTAGTTGTGTCATGTCTAGGGATAAGAGAACAGTACCAAGGGGAGAACTAGAGAAAAAACAAAACAAAAACCTTTTTTTTTTTTCCTTTCAAACCATGTCCCAATTTACCTTGTGCCACGATCATTTTAAAGAGAATAAGGAAAATGCAACTGCCTAGCTTTGTTTTAAAAAGACAGGGGCTGTGCCTGCATAGCAACCAGCAAAAGATGGAAAAGGGCATGTTGCAACTGACGGTCCAGATGCTTGCTGATATTCACAGTGTAAACAAAGCAGCTGGGTGGTTGACTGCATCTCCCATTCATCACTGAGACACTTGGCCTTGTGTGGACAAAATTGCAAGTTGATGATGGGGAGAAAAAAATCCATATAGAGAGAAAAACAGAATTATACATAATTCCAGTCTGGTATGTTGGAGTATAAATGTCTCTCTTTGTACCCTCATAAAAAGTGGGAGTCTTAGGCAGCCTATTATAACAGCAGGGCAGCCATGAAGACAGTAGGGATATAAATGATGACAGGATAGTCTTCGATTATACTGCAGATCATCAGAGGGGAACCTTTTAAAATAGTATATTCTAGGACTTTCCTGGTGGTCCAGTATTTAAGATTCTGAGCTTCCATTGAAGGGGGCATGGGTTCAATCCCTGGTGGGGGAACTAGGATCCCACATGCTGTGTGGCTCAGCCAAAAAAGAAAAAATAGACTTTTCTGTGTATATTGGTATGCCTCTGCTTATTTCATCTTATGTATTTTTCATATTGTGGTCTCTCCAGAAGGCATATAAATGAAATCACTAGAGAAGGAACCCCATAGACACTTGTTTCTTTTCATAGCAGCTGAAAATGACGAGACTGGAAACCCCTTGTGGTATGATGCTCGTGAGTGAAAAGCCTCTGGCACTTGAACTAAGACTTGAATCAATGCATCCAGATTTCAGATCGGGATGGGATGCCTAGGGGATTTGGTTTCATTTATCACCTACCTTCAACCATGCAGAGGGAGGAAGAAAACCAAATATTTGTCTAAAGGGAGGAGGAGAAGGAAGTAAACCTTCTCTTTCCTCTTTTCTACTTCTATAGCCTTGTAGGAACTTTGGAAATATGATTGCTTATTTAAAAATTAATTTACCCAGGGTTATGATTAACCAGACATTTATCAGGCAATCTATATTTTCTTTTGGGGGTTTTCATATTTGTTAATATCAATTATTAAACACACATGAATTAACTTGACTTGAAATACAGCGTAACTTTACTATAAGTAAGTAAGTATTAGTCACTCAGTCATGCCCGACTCTTTGCCACCCCAGGGACTGCAGCCCACCAGGCTCCTCTGTCCATGAGACTTTTCAGGCAAGGATACTGGAGTGGGTTGCCATTTCCTTCTCCAGGGGATCTTCCCAACCCAGGGATCGAACCCAGGTCTCCTGCACTGCAGGCAGATTCTTTACCGAGTGAGCTACAAGGGAAACCCATCTGTTAATCATTTAGTGTGTGCTTGTGTATGTACTAGGCACAGGAGAACCTAAACAGTGTCTGGAGAAATAGCTCCTGGTGCTTTGCTGTCTCCTTGTATGTCATTCACTCCTCAACCTCTTGCCATATCAGCTGAGTGGAATTTCTCTTGGCAAGGTCAATGATGACCCCTTTGTTGATGAAATTAATAAACAGTCCTTACCTTATTTGACCTTTCTGGAGCATTCCACAGTGTTGACCAGTGTCCCCTTCATAAACAGCCTCTTCCCTGGCCAATGGGATACCAAGTTACCTGGCTTTTCTACTGCTTCTCTCTGATGCCTCATTTTAGGTCCTTAGCAGGTTTCCCCCTCCTCCGCTAATCCCCAAAATGTTGGTATTTTATCAGGGTTCTCTAGATCCCTCCTCTCCTTTCCCCTCCTTTCTCCTCTCTCCTCTTTACTTTCTACTCAGCCTCCCTTAGTTATCAGAGTCATTCCAATGGCTTTGTAATCCCTAATCCCATCTCTACTGTAAAGCCCCTTATATATGTGTTCTTAAACTTATGTTTTCATTTGAATCTTCATGCCTGTACACCACTCCATATATCAAATTGCCCCATGGATGGCTCTCTTTGCTGTTTCCCAGATACTTCTATTATAGTATAATCATGGAAAAACCAATCTTCTCCCACAAATTTGACTTATCTTTCAATTTTTTCACTGAATGGCACTAAAATCCAACCCATAGAATAAGCTAGGTATGGGTGGTGTGGTTAAATCTTTCTTCTCTGCACACTCGACTAATTACCAAGTTCTTGAGTTTTAACTAAGAAACATTTAAAAATATGTTCACATGCCTCTTTTTTCCTGTTTCCTTCCTTACCCCAATCTGAGTGTGAATATTTCTCCCCAGATTAAGTCTTTATTTAAACATGCAACATTCGGAAGAGAGGACCAATGCTGTCATTTTTATCAAGAAAGTCTTGACATTAGCCAAACTAGAATAAAACAAGGCTCCATAGGATGAGCCACAGCATTTCTTCAAGTTTCTCTTATGATCACCTTTCAGTTCACATAGAGTTGGCTTCATATGAAAATTTGAGAAACTCTTCCATTTCATTTTTTCCCTCTCCTCTTTACTCTTCCAACCATCCCTTTGGTTCTTCTCCAGTGCCTTCAATTCAAGTGCCTTAAATTCCTGGAGATTCTGATAATGGCTCCTGATTCTGTTCTGTCTGAGTGGCTATGGATGGAGAAACTTTCAGGCATTTCAGATGCTTCAGACCATAAGTTAGACAGACACTTTTCTTTTGTCATCATTGAGTGCCTCTCTTGGCATAACTTTTCTCTACTACTATACTATCCGAGTTTTTCTAAGATTCAGAGGATGTGGGAAGGCAGTGTGACTTCAGTATTCTGTTCAAAGTTCTGCTCAACTCCTCATTTGCTCCTGTTCAATATTATCTTCCATTTGCACTTAGGATAAGCTTTGCGAAAGGTAGGTCCAATCATGTCACTCTCTACTCCCATGGCATCCATTACCATTAAGGTAACCACCAAGCTCTTCAAATAGACCTGTCTACTTCCTTTCCCTTTGTCGCTTGCCATGTCGTTCTTCCTTCTCTCAGTCCCAGCTGAACTAGAGTCTCTCAAGCTCCATGCCGTCTAGTTCTCCATTAGCTCCAGTCCTTTGTGTGGGCTGTTCCCTCGGTCTCAACCAGACCTTGGAATTGTTGCATCTCATTCTTTGGCTCATCTCTAGTTCTTCTTTCTACAAGCAGATAGGTGGAAGATGTGAGCTGGAGGTTCATATGGGCATTTATTTATATCCTGTTTTATGTTTTGTTTTGTCTATTGGATCCTCCAGATAGCAGCAAGCCTGAAATTGAATTTCTGGTTTCCTGTGAATAAGAAAAGCACCTTCTGTCTAGGGAGCACTCTTCTTTCCTGTGTTTTGTTGGCTGATGGTTGTCTTCAGGTGGGTGGCAGGATATGATTTCCGGCTAGGGTCTTGCCAAGAGATCTCCTGGCTGTAAAGCCAGGGACCCCACCTGTGCAGGTGCTGTTAGGACACCTGCAAGGAACTGGGAACTGGTGTTTCAGTCTTAGTGTTTTTTGTCAGAGATGTGGATGAGGGATTGTTTTAGCCAAAGGAATTAAATACCTGTCAAGATACTATGCAGCATTAATTTAGGGGGAAAAAATTCACTCCTAGGAGTTTTCCGAGCTTAGATTCAGTAAGTAGTTACTGGCATCATTATTTAGTAGGAGAATTTCTATCAACAGAGTTGATATATCTCAGGTTCCTAATTTAAATGATTTTTTCTTTCCTATTAGCAAGAAGGATATTATTATCTGTTAGATTTGATTGTGCAAGCAAAGCAGAAAGAAGCAGAGACTACAACATTGTGAGTTCAAGCAGTAACACTATTTAGGAAAGAAAATAATCCCAATGGAAAGAATTGGGTAAACTTGATAGGTTTTCTGATTTATCCTCTTCACAAAGGATTCCTACATCCCTAACCAATTTCATTTTTTTCTCTACATTCTCTATGGAATGCCTTTAATCCTTAAAGAAGCAGAGTTAGAACAAAGGCCACTATTTTAGCCAGCTTTATTAATGATTCTCATAATTTTTCCTAGAGTTATGATGTGACTGAAGAAAATTAGCAACAAAATGAAAATGGGAGACACTATTTTACATCTAGGAAATAACTTATTTAAATCCTTTGTTGTTGTTGTTTAGTCACTAAGTCATGTCTGGTTCTTTCGTGACCTCATGGACTGTAGCCCGCCAGGTTCCTCTGTCTATGGGATTTCCCAGGCAAGAATACGGGATGGATTGCAATTTCCTCCTCCAGAGGAATCTTCCCAACCCAGAGACCGAACTTGTATCTCCTGTATTGACAGGCAGATTCTTTACCACTGAGCCACCTGGGAAGTCCGATTAATTCCTCACTTTTTAAAAAAATCTATGTTTGTCTCTTTCTTAGGAGTTGTTGGAACATGAAAATAATATGAAGCAGTTTTACATTTTATTTTGTTTGTTTAACCTTCATTTCAGAAGGTTGTAATGACCTCCTACCCCTCAGTTATGGGTATTTTTGAGCCCTGATATGTAGCCTGGTACCAACATGGACTCTTAAAAATATCAGAGTGTCTGTTTACCATGGATATTCATGATTCTTGAAGATTCATGATTCATCTAGCTCCTAAGAGTTCTGCAGTGTTGAAGTTTTATGTCGAACTTATGATTATTTTACTCAGATTCTGAGTTCACACGGGCAATAAAGTCCAGAGGCGTTAAGCATATTCATTTAGGCAGTCATTTCTGTCTTATCTATTAGTAACCTTTATTAGAGGGGTTAGCAAGTCGCTAAAATGAGACTGATTCTGGCTTAATTATATTTCATTTCCCTTGAATCCACTTAAATGAAGGATTTTACGCATTGAAGCATTAGCTAGCAATGAATTGTCCAGGCCTCTCGGAGAGAGATGGGAGGAAAAAGAAGAAAATCCAATGTCCAGTTTCTCCCTGAGACTGGAATGACCTCCCCTAGGTGATATGCACTGGTTCTGTCTTTCTGTGAGAAGCTGCAGTTTTATCTAGAGAGAACAGAAAAATACATAATGAGGGGGAAACACCATATACTGTTTTCATTGCAGCTGACACAGTCTTGATTGTTATTCCTGTGCTCCTTACACTCAGGACTGGGGCGCTGGAAGTATGTGCAGCTTGGGAGTAGGATGGGGTATCTGGGTTGTATGTACACAGCATTATGCACACTTCTCGTATGCCCACACTTCAGACAGTTCTGACAGCTGCTGGGAAAAACTATTTTTTCCAGTATAATTATTCAAAGCCAAAAGCAGTCAGCAATTGTATTTACCATTGTGAATTATGTTCCAAGTCTTATTCTCTCTGAGATATTCATTTTAATGAGCTAAAGATGCTCACTTAAAAAAATTAGAGGTTTTGTGTGTAAGCATCTTCAAAAATATTTTTATACTATCTGCTAGTATTACCACATTTCTTCCAGAACATATTTTGATTCCCAAGTTAGATCCTACTGTAGCCAAAACTCAGGTTTATAATATGTCAAAATGCTTTATTACAGTTCTCAAGATCCTGTTGTCTTCATCCACCAGGAGTAGACTGGATTCCAGAAATTATAGTAAATAGAGTCTTCTATGATACTTGTCTTCAGTCTTTCTGAAGATTATAGGTTGCCCAGTGAATGAGATGACATGATGATAAAGATTTTTTTAGTTTAAGTTTTCCAAATCAAGTATGCTACAAAGCAGAGGAATCTCAGAGAACTGACATTCTTACTGAATCCATCTATCCATTAATTTAATTTTTTCAAGTATTTATTTATTTGGCTGCATCAGGTCTTTGTTGTATCATGTAGGATCTTCCATTGCAGCACCCAGACTCTCTAACTGTGGCATGGGGGCTTAGTATTATAGTTGCTCCTCACAGGCTTAGTTGCTCTGAGGCCCATGGGATCTTAGTTCCCTGACCAGGAATCAAACCCTCATCCACTGCATTGCAAGGTGGATTCTTTACCACTGGACCACCAGGGAAGTCCCTTTATCCATTAATTTTAGGTTTTTTTACTCCCTTTAAACTTATTCTTTCTGCCACCTTGTAGGAAGTGCTAACCAATGGCAGAAATCACTAATGGCAGGAGCTAAATGAGATGTGTTTTCTCTTAATGCTCATTGAGAGTTTTGCACTCACTTTTGTAATTGTGTGTCTTCCCTCCAGCTGAGGGGTTGACAGACTATAGTCTGCAGGCCAAATTCAACCCATTCCCTGTTTTGTTTTGTTTTTTTAATAAAGTTTTGTTGATACATATCTCCATGCATCTGTTTAGTGTATTTATTATGTATGTATTATGACTGCTTTTGTGCTGCAGTGGCAGAGTTGACTAGTTGCAGCAGAGACTGAAGGGTGGCAGAGCCCAAAGTTTAGACTCCAGCGGGAAGGAAGCAAGGAAAGTAAGTGTGGAATCTTCAGAGACTCGATTCTTAATACCTGCACTGTCTGAGTGATTCAAAAAGCACCACGGAGTAGGGCAGAGGAATCGTCACCTACAAATTACGTCAGCAGAGAGGGTTCCAGAAAGGACCAACGCTAGGGGCTATTATTGTAGAGGACTGAGCCTTTGGGAGAAGATGAGAAAAGACTGCTTGCTTGCACTTTTTGGCCCTCTCTTTCAGACAGTGTTGGTAATTAAAGGTCTGAGTGTGTCTTTTGCCAAGCAGGGCCTAATGGAGGGTTAACCTGGGCCAAGGTGAAGCCTTGAGGGTGGGTGGAGATATGGTGAAAGGAAGCAAGAAGGGGTGCTTGGCTGTCTCTGGGTCAGGCCTCAGGCCTCTTGAAATTCTATACTGCTCAGCTTAGGTGGGTAGGAAGCAGACAAGTATTTAGAACAGAAGCCATGGAGGTGGTAATGACTGTGCATTTGGCCGGTTTGGATCCTGTGTCGTCTCTTGGGAATCACTTTGAGGCAGTGAGGATGTGGATTTGGGATGGTGCTAATTGAGCTGAGGGAACCTGAACATCTGCCAGAGCCAGCAATAGGAAGCATCAACAGCTGGCAAATGACCTACAAATATTGCCTGCCTCAAATTGCAGTAACAATAGCTTTTTCACATAGTGGGTAGTAAATAGAAGACATTTATCTGGTAGCCTCTGAAAGTTCTTATGAGAAGAATAAAAAAATGACAGTGATCCAAAAAATAATCACTTATTAAAGGGGTATAATGTGCTTAGATTATATTTATAAAATGAGTTTACTATAGGGGCACTGAGTTTACTGACTGTCACAAAAACTCATGCCCCTAACAAAACAGTGTAACTTCTGTAGCTAAACCAGTTGGCATATATATGTGTATATATATATAGCAGGACAGCCCATTGATTTGGTTCAGCATAGAATTTCATTTTCTATTATACGTTTAAAAAAAAATTAAAGATGAACTAGAGTTCTACATTATGAGTCTCAATCAGGAGTTTGAAGTATTATAATCAAGTGATTTCATAGTCTCAAATAACCTAAGCTATTCCCAGATTGTTTATTGATTCCTTTTGATTTATTTCCTGATATTGTTATTCTTCCCTTCCACCACTGTTCCTCCAGCCAGAGAGTACTGTGGCCAATATATATCCACAAGCAAGCACTGAGAGGAGATGGGTAAACTGGAAAGATTCATTAAATTTCCAGGACAAGGGAGTCAAAATCACTGTGCCGGATTAGTCATTTACTGAAAGGCAGAACAATTTTCCTTTAGATTCTCTTGTTACCACCTCAGGGGTCCACAGAAATCTTCTGAGCCCTTTGTTGTTCTCACTTGTTCTGTTTCTTTTGAAGGATGAATGCACTAGGTTTGTTTTTGTTACAATTTTGCTCAATATACTCTGAAATTACAATATGGAAAACATATAATTATGAAAGCAAGCAAAGCAATAATCATTTTGTATAAGGTGCCAAAAGCCTACAACTGTGGCAATTAGTATGGCATACCTAGCTGAGATCATATTTGCATAGTGTTAATGCCAAAGTGATGCTTCCATGTGGCTCAAAGAATAGAAGGAATTCTCATCCAAAATGTCTTGCAAACTATAAGCTACAGAAAACCAGCAGGTCCCTTCAGTGACCCGGGAAATGTATGTGTCTTCCCTTCTGAAATCACTTGCTTTATTTTTTAAATTTTTTTAATCTAATGACCAATGAAAAATGACTCTCATAATATTTCTACTGTGATTTTTTTAAAGCGTTATTTGACCAGATAAATGTCATATATTGTGCTTTGTTCTCAATACATCTCTTTAAGGTGAACATGAAGATATTTTTGCTTTCAAGTGGCTTCAGTGTTCTAGATAATTCAAATGATTTGCCTAAGACACTCTGAAAGTGTTGTTATTGCTGAGTGACATGAATTCAGCTTCTGATTCACATTTTTCCCTAATGCAGAGAAAATCACTTTTTACCTGCCCCTAAAGTCTTCTGTTTTCTTTTTCTTCTTTTGATCCTAACTCTAAATACATACAATTTAAAAAATTCCAAATTATACTTTATCTTACTTTTACAATATGAGTGAAGCAGTTTATATCTGAGCCCTTGTCAGCTTTGATTTAATTGCTTTTAAAGTCTTTGGAAAATAATGTGTTCATGCAGTTGTTAATGAATCCAAACTCTGTCTGTTCACTGCACAACAGACCAATATTGGGACATGAGATGTTGAAGCAAGGAATAGTGACTTTATTCAGAAAGCTGGAGGTTCGAGAAGACGGCAGACTGATGTCCTAGGTACCATCTTAGAGGGGGTGGTCTAGATGCCAGTTTCTTTTATAGAACAGAGGTGAAGAAGAGGTAAGGAAGTAAAGTAAAAAGGCCAATGTGTGTGTATGTGCACTTAGTTGTGTCTGATTCTTTGTGACCTGATGGACTGTAGCCCGCTAGGCTCATCTGACCGTGGAATTTTCCAGGCAAGAATACTAGAGTGGGTTGCCATTTCTTTCTCGAGGGGATCTTTCCAACCCAGGGATCATCTCTTATGTCTTCTGCATTGGCAGGCAGATTCTTTACCACTGTGTCAACTGGGAAGTCCATTAGTCTTTCAAACTATCTCCGGCCTTGGCCAGCATTAGGGAGAGGATGTGTTAATTTCTCCTTTTCTGCAGCCAGTTCACATGTGGGCAGAGTCAGAATGTTTCCTTCTGAGCTGAACAAAGGCACTGTAACATTCAGGCAGAGGGGGCAGGGTTCCCATAGCAGATCCTATAGACAGCTTCCTTTTAGTGATTATAATAACAAAAGCAAGGAAAAGCAAAGATTAAAGTGAAATGAACAGATCCAACATGGAATCAGAGTTTGCTCTTCCCTGTTACACAGTGAGAACCTTACATTAATGACAGCAGCAGTTAACACTTCGAAATCTACTGCATCCAAAACACTGAATCCTGCGGGAAGCTTGTATAGAAGAGGAAACTGAAGCTTAAAGAAATTTAAATAATTTATTCAAGGCTAGGTAGCCTAGTAAGTGATAGAACTGGGATTCAGACCCAGGTATTCTGAGTCTAGTGCCCAAACACTGAATATTGCTTTGCTAGAGGTTGGCTGCATTTGGCCACTGATTGAACGTATGCCCCTGGTAGTGGAAGCATGGAGTCCTAACCACTGGACTACCAGGGAATTTCCTTAGCTACATTTTTTGCATCTAAGTGAATGGGAATTTCTGTTTAACTAAGTAGAGTTTGGCATAGCAGGCAGGTAAGAGAGTGTATGGACAGCTGGGGAGTATATGTTTCCTCAATGCTTTTCAACCAATGTGTGCAGAAGGAAGAGAGTATCAAAGGGTTTCTCTGTGGGCCTGTAAAGGTCTTCTAAACCTCATGGTCATCCTGGGAAACTGAAAGAACAAAGGGAAGTTCCAGGGCCTTTGGGTGTCTTGCTCTCATAATCCTAATTACAGAATATTCTGCTTTTGAGGGATTGATGTTGGTCTTCCACATTCTCCTTTCCTGTCTTCACTGAAATATGACCAATGTTGTCTAGGCTAGTTTGTAACTTTGGTAAGAGCACAACATCTACAGTCTGTTTTGACAAGGTCATGTAAGTCTTATGTGGTTGCATTTCTATACAGGTTTATAACCTATTTTCCTGTCTTTTCCATCATATTCCCCTTCTGTTCTCATGCTTTTCTCTAACACATTGTCTTGCAGATGTTGTGCCAAACAGTAGCAACCCAGTGAAAGAAATTTTTAGGTCCTGTGTAGCTACCAGGATAACTCAAGCAGACCCTTACACCAGGAGTGCTGGTATTAGCCGTGGGCCAGACATATGGACATGATAGTCGTCATGCTTATCAAAGCCTGGCCCAGTAATGACCATTTAGTGATCCCATACATGGAGGACAGTGCACCAGTGTTCCATGTTCTACAGTCATTTAGACAGACTTTAATGTCATGGGAGAAAGTCAGCAAAAAGCATTCTAGGCTATGGAAAAGGAATGCTGTTATTTAAAAATGCTTGTTCAAGATTCCTCCTGGTCGATACTAATGAAAAGTTCTGTTTCCAGTTTTCAGGATTACACAGATCTTTGAATTGTCCTTGCCAGAACATTTTTCACCCTGTAGTGGACCTCATATAAAAATTAAGCTGTCTGACTTGGTATCTTCTCTGAGCCCTATAGCAATTGTGTAATTACAGATACTGAATGCCTGCTTTGCTGTGCATTCATGTTTACCTGACCATAGGGCTGTGAAAGTCAGAAAAATAGAAAATATCTTCAAAATAATCCAAACTTGATACTTACAAAGGCAAATATCATGATATGTTTGTTCCAAAGAAATTCACACTTTTAACCATTTAAATTGCACTATTTTTTTTTTTTTTGCCATTCCAATTGAAACCAAGAAATGAAAATACTTACAATTTCTTGTGGCAGGGAATTCCCTGGCATTCCAGTGGTTAGGACTTGGCGCTTTCACTGCCCTGGGCCCAAGGTTCAGCCCATGGTTGGGGAACTAAGATCCCACAAGGCACAAATATGTATACATTTCTTATGGCAGTAGACCTTTATCCCTGCAGAATTTCATGTAAATTATTTTTGACAACTTCAACCAGAGATTAAACTTATTTCAAAGGATTTGTAAACCTTGTTTCAAGTTTAAAGGCTAGAAATAAGTCTTTTTTTAATTATTATTATGGCAACTAAAAAGTGTACTTTACATTTTGTGTGTGTGTGTGCATGTTAGTTGCTCAGTTGTGTCTGACTCTTTGTGATCCCATGGAATCCACAAGAGTCCTCTGTCCATGGAAGTCTCCAGGCTGGAACACTGGAGGGGTAACCATTCCCTTCTCCAGGGGGTCTTCCTGACCAGGGATCAAACCCAATCTCTTGCATTGCAGGCAAATTCTTCACTTCTGAACCACTAGGGAAGTCCTTAGTTTACCTTATACTCAATTAAAATCAGATCTTTTATACAAAAACATTGCTCTGTGATGATTTTTTATATCTATGTTTTTTTATTTGTACTGTTTATATTCTACTATTTTGAGGAGACAGTTTTGTGTCTTACCTTTCAAACTTCTGAATATGTATTTTCATTTAGATATCTGGTAGTCTAAAGTGGTGCCCTAGTCTAGGCAACATGTATTTGTCACTGTAATTTGTGTAGATCACTCATTTTTTTTCTCTGTGTAGAAGTCTATTTATTTGGAACTTTTGTGACTTTAGTTCTAGGTCATGAAAATGATTAGTGCATACTCTTAATCAGGGCTTACTCTTAACAAAATTGGGAAGGACTAGAACTTATCATTTAAATCTTTTAACTTTTTCTGTCTTTTCTTACTCATTCAGTATTCCCATCTTACTCACTGAGATACATCAGTGAACAGAGATACCAGTATGTCAGCCTCATCATAACTTTTTTTTCACTTTTTATCATAACACCCTCTGTCCCTTTTTTGAGTCATCATTCACAGAACAACTGTTTTTGAGTATCTATAATATACTCAGTACTACCCTAGTCCTCCTAGTGGTTTTATAGCTTTCTCAAACTGCTTTTAGAGACGGAATTGCAATAAGTCATATATTCTCAACTGTGAATAGAAGTCGGCTTTACTTCTCTCTTCCAGGGATAATAAATCTGAAGTCTTACATCAATGTAGAGGTATTGGGTTTTACTAAGGGAATTTGGTGTTAATCTGCAAATAACTAAATTATTTGTCTTAGTATCACTGTTTATGGGTAGGTGCATAGCCTCTCTGATATTCACAGCTAACCAGAAGCTTGATAAAAGAATCTCAGGGATCTTGCTCTGTTCCACTTGTACTTAACAGAGTAGGAAATCTGAGGCCATAGACGTTTTGAGTTGTCAAATGCCTCACATCAGATTTGTATAAAAATACATATCAGAACCTGGCTTTTCTTTCTGTATTTCTTTCTTTTCTTTTCTTTTTTTTTTTTTTTGACAAGCTGTGTGGCATGCAGGATCTTAGTCCCCTGACCAGGGATTGAACCTGTGCCCCCTACAGTGAAAGGGCAGAGTCCCCATCACTGGACCGAGAACCTAGCTTTTCTGACTCTCTACCATTTCCTATTCCAGGGAATCTTCCTGAACCAGGGATCAAACCCATCTCTGATTAGTGTAACTCTAACATGTTGGGCTTCCCAGGTCTTCCAGTGGTAAAGAACCTGCCTGCCAATTCAAGAGGCACGGGTTTGATTCCTGGGTTGAGAAGATCCCCTAGAGAAGGAAAAGTCAACCCTGCGTGGAAAATTCCGGCGTGGAAAATTCCATGGACAGAAGAGCCTAGCAGAATTCAGTTCATAGACTCACAAAGAGTCAGACATGACTGAACATGCACATGCACAATCATGTTTTGGATGTAGGGAGAACCTAAAGGAGAGTGAGCCCAGAGAGAACTAAATGGTGGAAAATTAGACCCAATCTGAAATTTGTAAGTATTTGGCAAGGACAGGAATAGGCTAATTGGAAACTTCAAAGCTAGCTGCATTTAAGGGTATAAGACAGTTCTTGCAGCAAAAATTGTAATGACCAGCACTATTGATTGAAGGCATGAAAAGAACAAATTATATTTAAGTTGTACCATGATGATTTGGGGTGAGGTATTAAAAATCCCTGGAATTAAATGTAGAAATATATTTCTGGGGAAAAAAAGATAAACCTATATTTTTTAAAGACACTGAGATATTTTTGAAAAATAATCTAGATATCTAGGTGTGTATATGTGTGTGCTTAGTTGTAAACAACCTGTTCAAATGGAGGGAAGCCCGCTATATAAATCAGGTGGAAGTGGAGGTAGACTTAGAATCCCCCATACCAGTGGGTCCCTGAATCCCAAAAGCATAGTCTGAGTGAAAAACAGTGAGCCAGATGACCATTTGGCCAGCATGGATTTACCTTAGGGCAGAGGGTAGCTTTTATGACAGTACTTCAGCTCTGATATTCCAGGAAGGGCTCTCTGCCTGCATATCAGGAAGTAGTTTGGCAGTGTACATGATATTCAGCAGTCATTGACTCATGCCCTTTCATTTCAGCTAAATTAAATAATCAATGCTCAACATAAGGTCTTGCACACAGTGGGTTCTTGACAAATATTTGTGGGACAAATGCTGTTTTTGGTACAGAAGAGAGCTTTAATTCTCTAAATGGCTTAATGAGAAGCAATGACAAGTCAGTGGCAGAGTGAATTTTGGCTTCCTAGCCTCTCTATTGGATTTCACCCCAAGGGATGGCTGCCAAAGATAACAATTTTCCCAGTTTTCTGTTCTGGTAGCCTGGGCAGAAGCTAGGATGGCTGTGGCAGAAGAGACATGAGGCACAGACCTGGGGCCAACCTAACTCAGTCAGTATCTTCCCAGTCAGCACCTCAGAAATTGTTTTCTGTGTTAATCTCTTTGGGCACTAATGAAGGAAGCAAGGATATTTTTTAAAACAGTAACTTATCAGTATGAAACAGATGCCCAAGTTTGCTCTAGATTAGATGCAGTTTACATCAGAACTTTCAAAATTAATTTTTTTTTCTTTTCCTGGCCTTGTATAATTGTGGGGATGTGACTGCAAGACATTATGGATTCTTGGATACTGACAAATCAATCTACCACTTAATGTGTGGCTTTTGGAGAACAGTAATTTTCCTGGGTTCACTGACTTATCTGTTCAGTTCAGTTCAGTCGCTCTGTTGTTGTTGTGTCCGACTCTTTGCGACCCCATGAATCTCAGCACGCCAGGCCTCCCTGTCCATGACCAACTCCCGGAGTTTACTCAAACTCATGCCCATTGAGTCGGTGATGCCATCCAGCCATCTCATCCTCTGTTGTCCCCTTCTCCTCCTGCCCCCAATCCCTCCCAGCCTCAGGGTCTTTTCCAATGGGTCAACTCTTCGCATCAGGTGGCCGAAGTATTGGAATTTCAGCTTCAGCATCAGTCCTTCCAATGAATACCCAGGACTTATCTCCTTTAGGATGGACTGATTGGATCTCCTTGCAGTCCAAGGGACTCTCAAGAGTCTTCTCCAACACCACAGTTCAAAAGCATCAATTTTTCGGCTCTCAGCTTGCTTTATAGTCCAACTCTCACATCCATACATGACCACTAGAAAAACCATAGCCTTGACCAGATGGACGTTTGTTGGCAAAGTAATGTCTCTGCTTTTTAATATGCTATCCAGGTTGGTCATAACTTTCACTCACTTTTAGGGACCTGACAAATATTTTTAAAACTGCCATATAAAGCTTGTATCTTTATGACAAAAGGACATTTTCAAATTCCCCTACTCCCTGCTCCATACCCATGAAGTATATTTTTTGTTGTGCTTTTATAAGCATTTTTTCTTCTCTTTATTTATTTATCATGCAATTAGCATAAGATAACAACCAAGACATAAAGAACAAAAAAGTTTGTCTGAAATATCACCACTCAATTATAGAAAATGTCTTAAATTTTCATTTTTCTTTATAAACATTGTGTTCATAGTGTTAATCAAGGTGCAGATAGAATTATGTCTGATTTCATGCTAAAATTGATGTCATATATATTTTCCATGTTGGATCATTTTCATAAATTATCATACTTGTGGTTATATCCTTTTGGTAGATATGTTATATCTTAAAATTTTCTCTAATAGTGATGCTTATTTAGAGTTTCCAAGGTTTTCTATGATTAAAATCATTGAGACAAGCAGTTATATAATATAGCAACATATATAATTTTTTTTTTCCTTCTTTTAACAGCAGCATAGCATGGAGATGATCCATTGCCTAAAATTTACATTGTAGTGATGATAGACATGAAATAACTGGGCAACAGTTGCTATAGCATCTGGGTACAGTGAGAGAATGACAATGGTAAATTCCTAAAGGGTCATTTTTTTTTATACATATGTAAAAGACCTGATGCTATTACCAAGTCTTGAAAAATGTGTTCTTTTTAAATAGTTTTGTGAATGCAGAAGGGATTACAGATATAAGAAAGAACTTGTGCAAGGACATGGAACTCTGGTAAACTGGATTTTCCTGAATTGTTCCACTCATTAGCAATATGAGGAAATGGCAACCCACTCCAGTATTCTTGCTTGGAGTATCCCATGGATGGAGGAGCCTGGTGGGCTACAGTCCACGGGGTCGCAAAGAGTCAGACAAGACTGAGTGACTTCACTTCACTTCACTTCATTAGCAACAGGGCAGTATGAAGGAGGCTGAGTTCTGCTAAATGGGACACAGATGATGAAAGGCCTTATATACCCAATCTAGGAACTGGACATGTAGGCAGTGATGGTTTTAATGAAGGGTTTTAGGTAGATTAAATATCCAACGTAGTTTTCTACTATAAAAGAATCCTTTGGTAAGTCTTAAGGAGTAGAGATTTGAGAGTGACAAATTGCTGAAGGTAGAGAAAATGACACTTGTGTTGATAGTTCAGATAGGAGGTAAAAGGAGCTTTGGGCACATTGAGTTTTATGTGCTTGCAGACTCAGAAGAGAACCAAAGATTTTAAAGTCATTTGTACACGTGGCATTTGAATGTATTTGTGTGACATTTGGATGACATCACTGAGGGAGCGTGTGTTGAATGATTCGGGGCCAAAAACAGAGGGTTGGGAAATAAGTCAAACGGAGGAGGAAGAGGCAGTAGGAGAAGAAACCAGAGGCAAAGAGCAAACATCAAGGCAAAAAGATGAATCAGGGTTGAAGAGTCAAAAATATTTGTTGGATAAGTGCATTTAGATAAAATATTATCTCCACTGAAGCTTAATCTGGCCTCTGCTCTCCAACACTGAATTAATTTTCAAAGACAGAATCTTGGGTAAAGTAGAAAAGAACAGCTTTATTACTTTGCCTGGCCAAGGGGACCAGAGTGGGCTAATGCTCTCAAAATTGTATGTTCCAACCTGGAGAGGGTAGTGAGAACTTTTATAGTAATGGTTCAAAGAGAAGAAGTGAAAGGTGAAGGAGAAAAGGAAAGATATTACCCATCTAAATGCAGAGCTCCAAAGAATAACAAGGAGAAATATGAAAGTTTTCCTAAGTGAACAATGCAAAGAAATAGAAGGAAAAAATAGAATAGGAAAGACTAGAGATCCCTTCAAGAAAATTAGAGATACCAAGGGAAAATTTCATGCAAAGATGGGCACAATAAAGGACAGAAATGGTATAGACCAAACAGAACCAGAAGATATTAAGAAGAGATGGCAAGAATACACAGAAGAACTATACAAAAATGATTCATGACACAGATAACCATGATGGTGTGATGACTCACCTAGATCCAGATATCCTGGAATGCAAAGTCAAGTGGGCCTTAGAAATCATCACTACAAACAATGCTAGTAGAGGTGATGGAATTCCAGTTGAGCTATTTCAAATTCTAAAAGATGATGCTGTTCAAGTGCTGCATTCAATATGCCAGCAAATCTGGAAAGCTCAGCAGTGGGCACAGGAATGGAAAAGATCAGTTTTCATTCCCATCCTAAAGAAGATCAATGCCAAAAAATGTTGAAACTATTCCACAATTGCACTCATTTCACATGCTAGCAAGGTAATGTTCAAAATCCTCCAAGCTAGGCTTCAGCAGTATGTGAATTGAGAACTTCTAGTTGTTCAAGCTGGATTTAGGAAAGGCAGAGGAACCAAAGTTCAAATTGACAACATCCATTGGATCATAGAAAAACCATGAGAGTTCCAGAAAAACATCTATTTCTGCTTCATTGACGGTACTAAAGTCTTTCTGTGAATCACAAAAACTGTGGAAAATTCTCAAAGAGATGGAAATACCAGGCCACCTTACCAGACTCCTGAGAAATCTGTATGCAGGTCAAGAAACAATAATTAGCACTGGACATGGAACAATGGACTGGTTATAAATTGGGAAAAGAGTACATCAAGCCCGTATATTGTTATCCTGCTTATTTAACTGATATGCACAGTACATCATACAAAATGCATGACTAGATGAAACACAACCTGGAATCAAGATGGCTTGGGGAAATGTGAATAAGCTGAGATATGCAGGTGACACAACCCTTATGGCAGCAAGTGAAAAGGAACTAAAGAGCCTCTTGATGAAGGTGAAAGAAGAGAAAGAAAATGCTGGTTTAAAACTCAAAATTCAAAAAAGTAAGATCATGGCATCTGGCCCCATCAGTTCACGGCAAATAGATGGGAAAACATGGAAACAGTGATAGAAATTATATTCTTGGGCTCCAAAATCACTGTGGATGGTGACTGCAGCCATAAAATTAAAAGATGCTTACTCCTTGGAAGAAAAGCTATGACAAACCTAGACAGCATATTAAAAAGCAGAGACATCACTTTGCCAACAAAGGTCTATCTAGTGAAAGCTATGGTTTTTCCAGTAGTCATTCATGGATGTGAGAGTTGGATCATTGAGAAGACTGAGGGCTGAAGAACTGATGCTTTTAAACTGTGGTGTTGGAGAAGACTCTTGAGAGTCCCTTGGACTGCAAGGAGATCAGAGCAGTCAATCATGAAAGAAATAAACCCTGAATATTCTTTGGAAGGACTGATGCTGATGCTGAAACTGAATCTCCAATACTTTAGCCACCTGATGTTAAGAGCTGACCCATTGGAAAAGACTCCAATGCTGGGAAAGATTGAAGGCAGGAGAAGGGGACAGAGGATGAGATGGTTGGAAGGCATCACCGACTCAATGGACATGAGTTTCAGCAAGCTCCAGGAGATGGTGAGGGACAAAGAAGCATGGTGTGCTGCAGTCCATGGGGTCATAAAGAGTGGGACATGACTGAGCAACTTAACAACAAAAACATAAGAGGGAGTGATCAGTTTGTGGATATTCTTTTGATTGGTTGGGGGAGAGATAAGCAGGAGTCAGCATTATCATCCTTCAGATTCCCACATAGAAAACACCCTCTTCCAACAACAAAAGAGAAGACTCTACATATGGACATCACCAGATTGTCAATACTGAAATCAAATTGATTTTATACTTTGCAGGCAAAGATGGAGAAGTTCTATACAGTCAGCAAAAACAAGACCAGTAGATGACTATGGCACATTCCATGAACTCCTAATTGCCAAATTCAGACTTAAATTGAAGAAAGTGGGGAAAACCACTAGACCATTCAGGTATGACCTAAATCAAATTTCTTAAGATTATAGAGTGGAAGTGACAAATAGATTCAAGGGATTAGATCTGATAGAGTGCCTGAAGAACTATGGATGGAGGTTTTTGACATTGTACAGGAGGCAAGGATCAAGACCATCCCAAAGGAAAAGAAATTCAAAAAGTCAAAATGGTTGTCTGACGAGGCCTTACAAATAACTGTGAATAGAAGAGAAGCAAATGGCAAAGGAGAAAAGGAAAGATATACCCATTTGAATGTAGAGTTCCAAAGAATAGCAAGGAGACATAAGAAAGCCTTCCTCAGGGATCAATGCAAAGAAATAGAGGAAAACAATAGAATGGGAAAGCCTAGAGATGTCTTCAAGAAAATTAAAGATACCAAGTGACCATTTCATGTAACAAAGATGGGCACAATAAAGGACAGAAATGGTATGGAACTCTCAGAAGCAGAAGATATTAAAAAGAGGTGGCAAGAAGATAAACTTTATAAATTTTCAAGGTACAGAGTTTGTATGGCCTTCTGGTTGAAGAGTAATACCCTAACACCGAAAATACACATTTTGCTGTACACAAAACAACTCTACAAAAAAGATCTTCATGACCCAGATAATCACAATGCTGTGATCACTCACCTAGAGCCAGACATCCTGAAATGTGAGGTCAAGTGGGCCTTAGGAAGCATGACTGCGAACAAAGCTAGTGGAGGTGATGGAATTCCAATTGAGCTATTTCAAATCCAAAAAGATGATGCTATGAAAGTGCTGCACTCAATATGCCAGCAAATTTGGAAAACTCAGCAGTGGCCACGGGACTAGAAAAGTTCAGTTTTCATTGCAATCCCAAAGAAAGGCAATGCCAAAGAATGCTCAAACTACCGCACGATTGCACTCATCTCACACGCTAGTAAAGTAATGCTCAAAATTTTCCAAGCCAAGCTTCAACAACAAGTTAACCGTGAACCTCCAGATGTTCAAGCTGGTTTTAGAAAAGGCAGAGGAACCAGAGATCAAATTGCCACATCCTCTGGATCATCGAAAAGGCAAGAGAGTTCATCAGAAAAACATCTGTTTCTACTTTATTGACTATGCCAAAGCCTTTGACTGTGTGGGCCACAACAAACTGTGGAAAATTCTGAAAGAGATGGGAATACCAGACCACCTGATCTGTCTCTTGAGAAATCTGTATGCAGGTCAGGAAGCAACAGTTAGAACTGAACATGGTACAACAGACTGGTTCCAAATAGGAAAAGGAGTATGTCAAGGCTGTATATTGTCACCCTGCTTATTTAACTTATATGCAGAGTACATCATGAGAAACGCTGGGCTAGATGAAGCACGAGGTGGAATCAAGATTTCTGGGAGAAATATCAATAACCTCAGATACGCAGTTGAAACCACCCTTATGGCAGAAAGTGAAGAAGGACTAAAGAGCCTCTTTATGAAAGTGAAAGAGGAAAGTGGAAAAGTTGGCTTAAAACTCAGCATTCAGAAAACTAAGATCATGGCATCTGGTCCCATCACTTCATGGCAAATAGATGGGGAAACAGTAGAAACAGTGACACTTTTTTTTTTTTTTTGGGGGGGGGTCTCCAAAATCACTGCAGATGGTGACTGCAGCCATGAAATTAAAAGACGTTTACTCCTTGGGAGAAAAGTTATGACCAACCTAGATAGCATATTTAAAAGCAGAGACATTACTTTGCCAAGAAAGGTCCATTTAGTCAAGGCTATGGTTTTTCCAGTAGTCAAGTATGGATGTGAGAGTTGGACTGAAAGAAAGTTGAGAATGGAAGAACTGATGCTTTTGAACTGTGGTGTTGAAGACGACCCTTGAGAGTCCCCTGGACTGCAAGGAGATCCAACCAGTCCAATCCAAAGTAATCAGTTCTGAATATTCTTTGGAAAGATTGATGCTGAAGCTGAAACTCCAATATTTTGGCCACCTGATGAGAAGAACTGACTTATTTGAAAAGACCCTGATGCTGGGAAAGATTAAAGGCAGGAGGAGAAGGGGACAACAGAGGATGAGATGTTTGGATGGCATTACCTACTCATTGGACATGAGTTTGAGTAAACTCCGAGAGTTGGTGATGGACAGGGAGGCCTGGTGTGCTGCAGTCCATGGGGTTGCACATAGTTGGACATGACTGAGCGACTTTCAACCAAACTGATTCCCTCAGGTCTGAGGTCTAGGAGCTTATGGGCAGCATACGGTCAATTTCTCCCACCTGGTGGTGGTGTTTGTTCTTCAGTTGCTTGGATTACCTCTGATCTTTGAGACCCCCTGGATTGCAGCAAGCCAGGTTCCTCTGTCCTTAACTATCACCAGGTGTGGGTTTCAGTATCTGCACAAAGTTCAAAGATATTGTTTTATATATCCTTTAATGGGGAACCTGGACTTTGCCCCAAGGCCACTCTATTGTTTCTTTTGACTGGGTCACCTCCCTCATTGCAACTGTTTGAATCTGCTCACTGGAACTCAGGGGGTGGCTTGGAGGCTAAAAGAAGCCTATTTCCTGTAATTAAGAAATGGAGGATACAGAAAGGCTTTTGTGCCCAAAAGCCCCACAGGGTCCTGATTGGTGTCACCACAAATTTTATCCATTGAATCCTTTTTTGATTACAGTCCTTATTATCCATCCATATGTATTTTCCATAACATGAAGATATTAGCTCTTTGTACAATTATACTTGACATTCATTCTTCCCAATGCATTATTGTACTTTAAAATTTTCAGTTATATTTATTACATAATGAATTCAACAATTTAAAAATAGTTTAACTGTGATGCTTTTCCTTTGTGATTTTTTTTTTTCTTTTTCACCTAAGTCTAGACAGATTATTTAAGAGGAATTGAAGGACTGCAGATAGGGAGTCCCTGAGGAAGCTATTTTAACAAAAGAGTGTTGTCCTAAGGGCCTAGAATAATGAAAGGAACAGTAAGAATAGAAAAGAGGATATGCATGTAGGAGTTATTACAGAGGTAAAATTTGTATGTTTTTATAACCAACTGTAAATACTATGCAGGGATATTTGGAGGCTGAGATTTTAAACAATGGAAAAGGGGAAGAAAACCAATATTTTAAGTTATATTTCAGGAAATTTTTAGACATTTTCAAATGTTCAATTCTTCAACAAAATTTACTGAATACTTGCTATGAGCCTGACATTGTTCCATATGCTTGGGAAGTATTAGTGGACAAAGAAATGATTCCTGCTCTTGTAGTTTACTCTTTAGTGCTGAATACAGGTGAAAAAGTGAAAGTCGCTCAAAGTGTCCAGCTCTTTGTAAGCCAATGGACTATACAGTCCATGGAATTCTCAAGGCCAGAATACTGGAGTGGGTAGCCTTTCTCTTCTCCAGGAGATCTTCCCAACTCAGGGATTGAACCCCCGTCTCCTACATTGCAGGCAGATTCTTTAGCAGTTGAGCCACAGGGAAAGTCCAAGTATACTGGAGAGGTAGCCTGTCCCTTCTCCAGGGGATCTTCCAGACCCAGGGATTGAACCGGGGTCTCTGGAATTGCAGGTGGCTTTTTTACCAACTGAGCTATCAGGAAAATCTGAATACAGATGATAAGCAAATAACAGTGGCACTAAGTATGTAATATATTAGAAGTCAGTATGGCTGGTATTCATTCTCTACTTGCTTCTCTAGAGTTATTTTATCTTTTCCTCTTCCTGCCCAGAGCTCTGGAAGTCTGACTTTTACAGATAAATCAATGGGCTTTTTTGCTTTCAGGCCTCCAATTAAGTTTAACCAATGAGAGGCAACAAAAGGAAATCAGAATCTTAGAGGAGAAAGAGTTGTTCTCTCTTCCTATAATCTAAGTGTTGATGATGAGTGGGCTTATCTAGCAGTAGGCTCAACTTCTGTAAAATGCTCTCTCCTACTGGTTTCTCAAGGTTCCAGCAAACTGCTTCTCCCTTCCTCGCCCTTTTAGCCAAGATTGGCCCTAGAATTCTGCTGTTTCTAGCCTTGATGTGTTTCAACATTCTTAGTTAATCTCCTTGTATTTGCCCAATAGCACCTTCAATCCTTTCACTTCCTATTTGAGCATACCATTTGTTTTCTACCAATCTTGACTAGTGATAAGTACCAGGTAAAAAGAGGGAAAAAATTAACCATGATAAGGGGATTCAGGATTGTCAGAAGTGAGAGGGTAATTTGGAGTGTTGAATAGGATAGTTAGTTGAGTTTCATTAAAAATGAGACGTTTAAGTAAAGCCTGGAAGGAGATGAAGGCGTTAAAGTGGATATCTGGGGAAGGATCATTTCAGGCTGAAGGAGCAACTATAGATAAGATACTAAGAATGATGTGTCCTACTCAATCAAGAAACAATGGAAGACAGAGGGCTGTGGAGCATAGTGAGTACATTGGCTTATAACAGTAGAAGATCAGAGACCACGGAGCTATTGAAAGTCATTGCAAATAAACTGGGTTTTACTCTGAAATTGGGAGTCACTGCACAATATTAAACAAAAGAGTGATATGATCTGACATTTTAATTTTAACAGGATAGCTTTGGATACCTAGTTAAAATTAGCTGCAGGCAGGGAGAGGGACTGAAGGGAAGATAACTAGTTGGAGATAACCATAGTAGTTTTCTTAGAAAATGATAGTGATTCTATCCTTGGTGATATCAAAGAAGGTGATCCAAATTGGTCAGAGCCCATGTACAATCTGGGCTATAAGAGAATAGGAAGAGTAAAGGATGACTCCATGGTTTGCATCTTTGACTATTGGTAAGGTGGACTTGTATCACCTCAGATGGAGTGTGGGGAGATCAGCTTGGCTTTGGATATGCCAAATGTATTTGGCATGTATATTTGATATCTCCAATTGGAAATCATAGGTAGGAAGTCAGATATATGATCTGGAGTAATAAATTGAGGGTCATTATATATGGTAAAGAATCTGCTTGCAATGTGGGAGACCTGGGTTCGATCCATGGGTTGTGAATATCCCCTGGAGGAGGGCATGGCAACCCACTCCAATATTCTTGTCTGGAGAATGCCATGGACAGAGGAGTCAGGCAGGCTACATTCCAGGGGGTTGCAAAGAGTCGGACACAACTGAATGACTAAGCACAGCACATAAAACTAAAGCTCTGCACTGTCCAATACAATAGTCACATGCACTAGCATAAAATGCTCAGCAGCCCTCGTGCAGTTAGTGGTGGTTGTATTAAGTAGTGCACAGATGGAGTATTTCCACCATCAAAGAAAGTTCTGATGTACAGTGCTAATCGAGATGGTATTTCAAGTAATTAGATCGAATGAAATCACCAAGGAGGTAATGAGAGAAGACAAGACCAAAACCTGAGGCAATACAACAGTAAGGAATTAGGAGGTGGAAGCAGTAAATGCTTGAAAAACAGTGGAAGTATAAAGTAAATCGAAAGTATCTGGTTAAAATACATCGTTTCATCCTCGTAACAAAATTAAGAGGCTTCAATTATTTTCAGTGTTATTCAGGCTCAGAGAGTGAAAGCACATGTTTTCTGTCACACAACTAGTTTTGGAAGAGTTGGGATTTCAGACCAGAAACTAATGGAAAGCCTCCTCTGGGAGGAATCTAGCTGTCTGTATGTGATGATGGTGATTTCTCTTAGGTCATGACAGCTGTTTTCTCACCAAAGAGGTTTGTTCTGGTAGATTCAAGACATTGACTCAGGTCTCAAGGATCCACCCAAACTTGTAAAATGTAATATCATATACTGACAATGGCTGCCTCCAGTTATGGCCAGATAAGAGAGAGTGTTTACTTCCTCACCCCCAGTTTTATTGAGATATAATTTCTACATAACATTGTAATAGTCTGAGGTGTACAACATAACTATTTATTATATGCATATATTACAAAATTATTATAATAATAAGTTCTAAGTTAACATTCATAACCAATATGGTTAGAAATATTTTTTTCTTGAGACTAGAACTTTTAAGCTCTATTCTCTTAGCAACTTTCAAATATACAATACAGTATTGTTAATTATAGTCATCATGCTGTACATTGTTGTTGTTTAGTGACAATGTCGTGTCTGACTCTTTGCAACCCCATGGACTGTAGCCCACTAGGCTCCTCTGTCCATGGGATTTCCCAGTCAAGAATATTGGAGTGGGTTGGCATTTCCTTCTCCAATGCTATATGTTACATGCCCAGAACTTATTCATCTTATAACTAGATGGTACCTTCTGACGGCCTTCATCCATTTTGTCTATCTCCCACCCCCACCTCTGTCAACCACAAGTCTGTGCCCTGTGTCTATGAGTTTGTTTTTTTAGACTTTATTCCACATATAAAAGAGATTACATAGTATTTGTCTTTTTCTGCTTGATATATTTCATGTAGCATAATATCCTCCAATAATGTTCTCACAAATGGCAGAATTTTCTTCTTTTTTTTATGGTTGAAAAATATTCCATGGTATAAATGCATATATTACATTTGCCTTATCTACTCATCCACCTACAGACACAGTTGTTTCCTGAAAACATGTCTTGGCTGTTGTGAACAATGCTGAAATGAATATGGGGGTGCTAATATCTTTTCAGGGCTTTCCCAGTGGCTCAGTGGTAAAGAATCCACCTGCAGGGCAGGAGACACGGGAGATGTGGGTTTGATCCTTGGGTCAGGAAATCCCCTGGAGGAGGGCATAGCAACCCACTCCAGCATTCTTGCCTGGATAATCCCATGGACAGAGGAGCCTGGCAGGCTACAGTCCATGGAGTCGCAAAGAGTTGGACACAACTTAAGCTTCTGAGCACACACACATATCTTTTCAAGATAGTGATTTCATTTTCTTTGGCTATGTATCCAGAAGTGGAATTACTGGATCATATGTTACTTATATTTTTAATTTTTTGAGAAATCACTATATTGTTTTCCACAGTGGCTGTATCAATTTACATTCCCACCAACAGTGCTCAAATGTTCCTTTTTCTCTACATCTATACCAACATTTGTTGTCTCTTGTATTTTTGGATTAGGTACTTAATAATTGCTAGCTTTCCCTTCTTTGGAAAAATTCCATTTAATTTATTTTATTCCTGAGCTCCTTTCTTCCTTTTTGAATGCAAAGTAGAGACATATGCTGATTAGCATTGATGGTGAAAAAATTGAATAAAAGTCATGTAAAATTCCATTAGATTAAATGAGCAATATTGGACTTCCTTGAGTAATTTTAGTATTTAACTTATCAAAAAAATGAAAAATTACATGAACAAAGAAAAATATCATCTTATCTAAATTTTGTACTGAAAAATTCATATAACACAGCCTAATTTTTCTTGTTACGTGATGTAAAAATCCTAGAGTAGAAAACCAAACTATTTCCACTTCCATTTACTGCAATGGGAATATTGTTGATTATAAGCTTTAAAATTTCTATTAAATATCTTCTTTTATTTTTGCTTTTTTGAACACTCATTTGTCACTGTCTTTTGTTTATGGGCTTATGCCTAGAGATCAAGAGAGAAAATAAATACCAACAAATCTGAATATTGAAAGGTCAGAGTATATACACACATACTTTTTCGCTTTTCAGGATGCATTAGTCATTACAAGTCTGATATCTCCTTCAACTTTCAGATATCAAATTGATGTTGTGCTGTTTTCTCTTCTGGAGATTTTTTGAGATCATAAAGTGTGCAAGGGACATGAAAATGGGGCCTGAATGACTCAGAATTGAGAACATTTTCAGTTCATGGGTAGTGAGAAAGAACCAAAGTGTCAGTTTCACTAGCTGTTTGTTTAACACTTCAAATAATAAAAGCATCAACATAAATTCTGGGTTGGTTTTGTTTCCCATTGAAGTTTTGCTCTAGGGAATGATGAATCTCTTTGCACAGCTGTGTAAATACTATGCTGCCATTTGGCACAAATGGGAGGTTGGACTTAGAAATTTTCACTTGTGAAGAATTGAGTAACCACAGGAGACTGGAATGCATGTGGATTAGGAAAGGAAGAGAAGTAGTGGAGATCCCCAGTCAGATACTTTTCTGTAATAGATATTTGCTGCTCCTGTCTGCCCAGTACATTTTCATTTGGCTCCCTGCTCCTTCTCTACTTCATAGTTTTGGTCAAGGCGTCAGGTATCCTGACTTCTGTCTAACCGAGTAGCTACTAAGGGTCAAACAATTATAAAATCAGAGATGATAAAAAAAATTGACAAGTTTGACCATACAAAATTCTTCAAATGTGTAAAAATTCATAAGCAAAATCAAAAACACTTGATAAATTTGGAGAATATATTTTCAAGACACATCACATATAAAGGGTTAACATCACTAATTCATAATAAACTTTTAAAATTAGAGTGGGGGAAAAAGCTAATAGAAATTAGGAAGAAGATATAAACAGATAATACACAATAGAAATAGCCCTTAAACATAAAAATGTTTCTAATTTCTCCACATCTTTGCCAACATTTACCTTTTATTGTTTTGATAACTGCTGTGGTTTTGATTTGCTTTCCCCTAGTGATTAGTACATTGAGTATCTTTTCACATACATATACTAATTTATATGGCTTTTTTTGGAGAAATTTCTATTCAAGTTCTTTATTTAGAAATTATTATTATCATCATTATTGCTACTGAGTTGTACTGAGTGAACCTGGAGGAGATTATGACAAGTGAAATATGTCAGTCACAGGAGGATAAATACTGTGCAATTTAATTTTATGAGACACCTAAAATAGTCAAATTCATTGAAGCAGAGAATAAAACAGTGGTTACAAGGGATGTGGGAAGAGAGAAATGGGCAGTTGTTACTCAATGGATATAAGTTTTCAGTTATACAAGCTGAATTATTTCTAGAGATCTGCTATTCAGCATAGTGTTTATTGTCAACAATATGTAATATGCACTTAAAATTTATTAAAAGAATAGATCTTTTATTAAATATTCTTAACACAAAAGAAAACAGAACCAAGAAAACCAAAGGGACACAGGGACATTTTGGAGGTGATGGATATGGAGGAGTACCTTAATTGTGATTATAGTTTTGTGCATATGCATATCAAATTGTAAACATTAAATACATGCAGTTTCTTGTATCTCAATTCTGCCTCAGTAAACTCGTTTCAAAACAATAAAACAGAGCAAAATAAAAATATAAAAAGGCATCCAACTTTAGACATAACTAGAAAGTTGAAAATTACACTGTGATAACATTATAACTTTTCCCAATTAGTGAAAATTAAAAAGTATGACCAGATTCTGTTGGCAAGGCTGTGAGGCAACCAGCACTCACATATTTTGCTGGAGGGCAGGATGCTAATGATCATAATTCTACCAGATGGGAATTTGACAACAAAAATATATATCCATTTACCTTTGGACTCAATAATCCCACTTACAGGACTTTTCCTTGAAGGCATACACCCAATAATATAGAGATACATGCATACAAAGTTATTTAGCATTGTTTGAAATTGCAGATTATGGAAACATAAGAACTTAGGTAAATTAATATTCATACATCAGAACAGTATAAAAAAAGAGATAGCTCTCTAAAACTGCTATGTAGCAATTTGCAGGGTTTATTATCAAATTATTAAAAAAAAAACCTTTTTAGGATATATTGTTAAATTGGCATCTATACAAATTAGTAGGCTATCATCCATATTAGAAAGAAAAGGAAATAAGAAAAAATATATATGTGCATGTGTTTATTTCATTTGAGGAAGAAGAAACACTAAAGACATACAACAAAAACTACTGTTATAGACCTCCTAGAAAGTAGATGAACATGGCATAGAAGGAAGGGACAATTAAAATAGTGTGGAAGGGATGGGGGTAACACTTCTCTGGATGTATTTTTTTATTCAGTTCTGACCTTTAGAAATGTGTCAATGTTTCATATGTACTCAAAAATAAATTATATTTTGATATAAGGAACCCAACAAGGAAAACAAATGGAAACAATTGGCCCTAAACATAGTTACAATAAATGCCATAACCATAGTGAGAGAGAGAAAGAGGAAGAAAAGAATTAACCTAAGTAACTTTAAACAACAGTATTTTGACTAAATATACTCTAAGGCTAAAGATAAAAATAGATGGGGATACAGTGGAAACAGTGTCAGACTTTATTTTTTTAGGCTCCAAAATCACTGCAGATGGTGACTGCAGCCATGAAATTAAAAGACGTTTACTCCTTGGAAGGAAAGTTATCACCAACCTGGATAGCATATTAAAAAGCAGAGACATTACTTTGCCAACAAATGTCCATCTGGTCAAGGCTATGGTTTTTCCAGTGGTCATGTATGGAAGTGAGAGTTGGACTGTGAAGAAAGCTGAGCACTGAAAAATTGATGCTTTTGAACTGTGGTGTTGGAGAAGACTCTTGAGAGTCCCTTGGACTGCAAGGAGATCCAACTAGTCCATCCTAAAGGAGATCAGTCCTGGGTGTTCATTGGAAGGACTGATGCTGAAGCTGAAACTCCAGTACTTTGGCCACCTGATGGGAAGAACTGACTCACTGGAAAAGACCCTGAGGCTGGGAGGGATTGGGGGCAGGAGGAGAAGGGGACGACAGAGGATGAGATGGCTGGATGGCATCACCGACTTGATGGGCATGAGTTTGAGTAAACTCCAGGAGTTGGTGATGGACAGGAAGGCCTGGCGTGCTGCGATTGATGGGGTCGCAAAGAGTCGGACATGACTGAGCAACTGAACTGAACTGAACTGAAAGATAAAACAAAACAAACAAACAAACAAAACTGTACACAAATAATGAACCCAAGTTAGGAGAATTGTTTTTCAGAAGTGTATAGGTAAGTAATTCTGAAATTCTTTAGTATGTATTCTAGAGTCAAGCAAATAAACAAATACATTGTGTATAATGAGAGCAGATTTCTCACTGTCTGAGGTAGCAGTTAGAGTTAAGGAGAGGTGGAAGGGCTGGAATGGGGCTTCCCAGGTGGCACTAGTGGTAAGGAACCCTCCTACCACTGCAGGAGACATAAAAGACTAGGGTCTGTCCCTAAGTCAGGAAGATCTCTTGGAGAAGGGCATGGCACCCCATTCCAGATCGAAGCGACTTAGCACACACACACAGAAGTCTGGAATACATCTTTTTGCTGTCAGTCCTTCAACCAGAGCCCATGAGGAACATTCCTATAATTGACAAGTTTGGCTTACAATTTGTTGCCCTGAGGGAGAATAAACACTCTAGGGAACCATGGAGTGTTTCAGAAATTGTTAGAAAGAATCTATCATAGGATTTGGACATTTGTTGGTGATGAATTGACTGAAAGTCTAAGAGGTTTTCATGTGGCTACCTACTCCTTCTCTACCCCATATTTTTGGTCAAGCACTGAGGTACCCTGACTTCTGTCCAACAGAGTAACTACTAGGGATCCAACTGTTGTAAAATCAGAGGCAATAAGAAAAAAAAAAAAAGAAACTTGATAAATTTGACCATACAGAAATTATTCAAATGAATGGAAAAATCATAAGCCAAATCTTATAGTTTTCAGGGTAAACTTTCTGATGCTGGTATTATGTGAGAATGTTTATGTTCAACAGGAGGATAACATGGCCTAACTATGAGTGCTGGACCACCATCAGTAGATTAAAATTGGAGGAATTGGTATGAACTAATGATTCATGCACATTGATATGTTTCTTAGCTCTGACCCCAAAAGGGTCTAGAAGCAATGACACACCAGCAAAAATAAGCACACCTATCAACAACATCTTGATTTTTAAATATTGGTCTCCAGTAAAAGAAAATGAACTCCTTGGAAAAATGCTTAGTTCTGTGGCTGGATCTGGGAGATTGCATGATGAAACTAGAGCAAAGAGTGGTGTCAGAAAGTAAGGAAATGTTCAGAACAATGATTGAGATGTATCAGAAAGACAGACGAGCCATCTTGAAGTGACTCTCAGTAGCCAAATCTGTGAATATATGAACAACAAATAATGTTAGTAATAGATTATAATCCATACAGTAAAATAAGAATTGATGAGACTTGCTAGTAAACATAAACAATCAAATAAATAGATGGATAAATAAATGGAGAAAGAAGAAAAAGTTTTTCATTATGGTTTAATTCAGATTAACAAATATAGAAGAAATGATGGAAATATAAATATCACTAAAGGGTGTTTTTAGACAACAATTATCAATGGATGCTAACATTAGTAATGAGAGATAGGATATTTGCATAGTCTCAAAGTGTCTTCCCATAAGATACAGTGGGGAAGTTGTAACTTCATAGTGAAGAGCCATGGAAGACACTACAGTGATAAATAAATTGACATCATGTGTGTCCTAATATGATACACTGAGAAGGACCTACATCACTTCCCTGATACGTTACAAAAAGTGATGTTCAATAACGAGAAAATAGTTCTCATTATTATTATTTTCAGTTTAAAAATGAGAACATGCTCTTCCCTGGTGGCTCAGTGGTAAAGAACTTGCCTGCCAACACAGGAAACACAGGTGACATTGTTGGGTTGGGAAGATCCCCTGGAGAAGGAAATGAAAACCCACTCCAATATTCTTGCCTGGGAAATCCCTTGAACAGGGGAGCCTGGTGACTATGATCCATGGGGTCTCAAAAGAGTAGGACATGACTTAGCTACTAAACAATAACAATGAAAAAATAGTAGACAAACCCAAATCAAAGGACATTCTGCAAAATAATTGCTCAGTACTCCTTAAACATATCAAGGAGACATATCATGAAAGACAAAGAATGAGGAATTAGTCCAGATTAAAATGGACTAAGAATATATGACAAACAAATATCTTACTGGATTATATTGGAAGAAAAATAAGATATTACTTATCAGTTGGCAAAATTAGAATGAGGACTTTAGATATGATTTGATTTCACCAATATAATTTCCTAATTCTTGTGACAGGGCCCCTGGTGTGCTGTAGTCCACGGGGTTGCAAAGAGTTGAACATGACTGAGTGACTGAACTGACTGAATTCTTGTGACTGTACTCTAGTTATGAAAGATGTAAACATTGGGCAAACTCAGTGATATACACATACATCTTTTGTGTTACTTTTGTACCTTTTAATTTCTAAAAGTACTTAAATATTAAAATTTTTAAAAATTAAATTGATTTCTGAAACTTTAAAATGCTTATCATCCTCTACAGTCTTTAGAAAGCATAGTTTCTTTCTTTTTTTAATTATTTTTCCATTTATTTTTATTAGTTGGAGGCTAATTACTTTACAATATTGTAGTGGCTTTGCCTTACATTGACATGAATCAGCCATGGATTTACATGTATTCCCCATCCCGATCCCCCCTCCCACCTCCCTCTCTACCTGATCCCTCTGAGTCTTCCCAGTGCACCAGGCCCGAGCACTTGTCTCATGCATCCAACCTGGGCTGGTGATCTGTTTCACCCTAGATAATATACATGTTTCGATGCTGTTATCTCAAAACATCCCACCCTCGCCTTCTCCCGCAGAGTCCAAAAGTCTGCTCTGTACATCTGTGTCTCTTTTTCTGTTTTGCATAAAGGGTTATCGTTACCATCTTTGTAAATTCCATATATATGCGTTAGTATACTTCATTGGTCCTTATCTTTCTGGCTTACTTCACTCTGTATAATGGGCTCCAGTTTCACCCATCTCATTAGAACTGTTTCAAATGAATTCTTTTTAATGGCTGAGTAATATTCCACTGTGCATATGTACCACAGCTTTCTTATCCATTCATCTGCTGATGGGCATCTAGGTTGCTTCCATGTCCTGGCAATTATAAACAGTGCTGCAATGAACATTGGGGTGCATGTGTCTCTTTCAGATCTGGTTTCCTCAGTGTGTATGCCCAGAAGTGGGATTGCTGGGTCATATGGCAGTTCTATTTCCAGTTTTTAAAGAAATCTCCACACTGTTCTCTATAGCGGCTGTACTAGTTTGCATTCCCACCAACAGTGTAAGAGGGTTCCCTTTTCTCCACACCCTCTCCAGCATTTATTGCTTGTAGACGTTTGGATAGCAGCCATTCTGACTGGCGTGTAATGGTACCTCATTGTGGTTTTGATTTGCATTTCTCTGATAATGAGTGATGTTGAGCATCTTTTCATGTGTTTGTTAGCCATCTGTATGTCTTCTTTGGAGAAATGTCTGTTTAGTTCTTTGACCCATTTTTTGATTGGGTCATTTATTTTTCTGGAATTGAGCTGCAGGAGTTGCTTGTATATTTTTGAGATTAATCCTTTGTCTGTTGCTTCGCTTGCTATTATTTTCTCGCATTCTGAGGGCTGTCTTTGGGACCTAAACAAACTTAAAAGCTTTTGCACAACAAAGGAAACTATAAGCAAGGTGAATAGAAAGCATATTTATTCTTGCCGCATACTCGTTACATTCATATAGAATATTTTCTTCACATACACGATTTGAAGAAAACAGCGTATCTTCAGGAAATACTATTACTCACTAAACCTTAGTTTAAAGTTCAAAGATTTAAGGTACTCAATATAAAATAAATGGAAATCTGCATATACCATTAAATGATTTATATTATAGTCAGTAAACTTCAAAACTACATTAAAAAAGTATTTTTCATAGCATGGGGAAACCATTATTTTCTGAAACAAAATTTTCCCACACATTTACAATTGATAATTTTGGGTAAAAGTATAATAATTTTGTAATCTAAAACTTTATTCTCCATAACCTATGGAGATATAACTAACAAATATGTAAAGTTATGTAAAGGGCACAATCAAAGAACAGTCCCATCACTGCCAAAAACTCCCTGGCACCATTTAATTTCATTTCATAAGTAGAACCATTATAATATTTTGCCCTTTGAATCTAGTTTGTTTCACTTCTCACAAAGCATTTGAGAATCATACATGTTATTGCATACTTCAGAATCTAGTTATTATTATATTTTTTGCTGAGCAGTATTCATTGTATGGTGGGTGTATCACAGTTTATTTGTTCATTCATTAATAGAAGGATAGGGGCTTCCCACATGGCTCAGTGGTAAAGGATCCACCTGCCAATGCAGGAGAAGCAGGTTCAGCCCTTGAGTCAGGAAAATCCCCTGGAGGAGGAAATGACAACCTACACCAGTATTCATTCCTTGGAAATTCCATGGACAGAGGCAGTCCTAAGATGGCGGAGGAATAGGACGGGGAGACCAATTTCTCCCCCACAAATTCATGGAAAGAGCATTTGAACGCTGAGCAGTCGAGACCAGCTCGAGAAGCAGGGTTTCCAAAAGTGTGACACCATTGGATAATGAGAAACGAGACACAAGAATTCAGAGAAAAGCGAGGATCAGGGGACCAACACCGCTCCAAGGTGAAGGTGCCGAAACTGAATCCAAGCCAGCTTTGTTATACTTTCAGCTGTGAAGGAAAGACTATGCAGGGAGTTAAACTATATTTCATGTGGCCTTCAGGACCAAAGAACAAAATGATCATTAACCATTGAGTAATTAGGAAACAGTAATCAATGACAAATTAGTAACTAAGACTAATATTCTTATCTATAGATTTTCCACCAGATACATAAAACATGTGACCCTAAGACGTCAGTTAAGAAACAGTCTGAGGTCGGTTTTCCAATCCCAGGATCATATCTTGTTTTCAAGATTATGAACTGTTCCCTCTGGACTTGTTCCAAGAGTCTCATGCCTTATAGCATCCAGTTTATCAATAATTATAAATTTCTTTTGCAGCCCATGCCGGGGCCTGCTTTTCTTTTATTCTTCCTGTCGCCTACACTGACCAAATACTGCAAAACAACTTCTGAATGCTGGCAGAGGACACCAGGCACCCAGAAAGAAATTCCATGGACAGAGGCGCCTGGAAGGCTACAGTTCATGGGGTTGCAGAGTCTGCCACGACTGAGCAAATTAGCACACATGCCCTCAACTAGAAGGACATTCAGATAATTTCCAGTTTGGGCGTATTACGAATACAGGCACTATACAAATATGTGTAAAGCTTTTCTTGTGTGTGTGAGCATTGCAGTGGTGGTAAAGTACATGGTTAGAGCTTTCACCTTACCTGTTCGTAAAATTCACTCAGGGTTGGATATCCTTTCCCACTAATTGAATCTCAGCCAGTGTTCTCCATTATATCAGCTTACCTGCCAGAAAATAATTAAACTCATTATATATGTGATTCATTCCTGTGGACTGGTTTATCCAAGGGCCTCAAAGTCCTTTCAGAAATAACTATAAACACTGTAGGTTACAAATTGTAAGCAGTATTTTATCACACTCAAACTCTTCTACCTTCCATCTCAATTAATACCATATTCATCTTCCTGTTCCTTTTAGAAGCTATAGCATCACCTTTTGCTGAAACTTTTCCTGATATTCTCTAAGTAGTTACCAAATGTTCTATAGTGCCTTACTCTTTCGGCCTTATCACTTGCCTCCAGATTTATAATCTACATTTTCTTCCTCCTTTATTTATGTTTCTCATGCTATTCAGTCAGATAATCACAGTGACCTAGTCCTTCTACTACACTATCAATGTGGTCCAGTCCAAGGTATTTAAATAAATATCTTATCATTATTCATCTATAAAAAAGCTCCTGACAGTTCCCTGCTCCCTCAATGGATAAAGAGAAAACTCCTCATCATGGTATGCAAAGGTCTGCACAATCTGGTACTATCAACTATTTTTCCAACCTTATCCCTTGCTGTTGTAATCAATGTATTAAAATTCACAACAACATTGCTCTTTCCAGAGATTCCTGTGTTTTGATCTTTGTATATGGCATTGCATATATCTACAGTGCATTCTTTTTCTTCTCTTAGCTGGAAAATGCTTACTCATCTTTCAAAATCCATCTTAAAAAGCCCCTCTGATATTTTCTCTCTATTCCTAACTTGAGCAGGTTAAATCATTCTCACTTTTCTCCATAACATTTCACACATTTTGTTATTAATATTACCAAACTCATCAAATTATACTGTGATTTTTATGTCACACTTTCTCTAGTAGACACCTAGCATAATTATGGGGCTTAATAAATGTTAAGTTGAATGAATAAATGAATGAATGCTTGAGACATGAGGCAAGTATTTTTGCTGAAGAAGAAAATTGCTACCACTCACAGATGCACTAAAATACAAAATAATCTACTCTGATTATGAGCATGACTGTTCTCAAGTAGTTTATATGACTTTTGTGTTGTGAATAAGTTTACTTTCAGGTACAAATTCATGATATGTGTTTTACCAAGGGCTTTTTCTAAATTCTAAACCACATTCTTCTCTATAGCAGTATTATGAAAGGGCTCTAGGAAACTATACATTTAAATAGTGACTTAAGTCAGACGATAAGAATAAGAAACTTTTCTGTGTCCAACTAATTCAATAAGCCTTTTAGTTTCCATAAATATATAAATATATATAGTTTTTAATAATACATAACATTTCACCTTAAACATCAGTTATGCTTTTGGATGTAAGTTGCTGTGAAATCAACTGGAATAAAACAACATCACCTCATCAGACTCTAAGTATTGAAAATCTTTTTCCTCTTCTTGGAAACTATATTCTTCTATCAGAAGTAGATGATACCATTTTCCAGTCTGAAATTATAAGCCAGTATACCTCTAGGCATTTCTCAATGGAGAAACTGAAAGGTAATCATATTTGCACAACTTTATGTACTATAAGCTTGACAGATTTGAGAAGCTTGTATTGTTTTCTAAGAGGTGATTTATATTCTTATCTTTATGATACAGAGATCCTTACTCTGAACTGGCTTTTTTTAAGGTTTTGCTCTGAAACAACAACTGCATCTGTAAAATGTGCAGCGAGGGGAGCCAGGTTTTTTTAATGTCTTCTATGTTCTTCAGGTACTTAGACAAAGAATGCATTTTTTCCATGTATCACTTTGTTTACTCAAGTCTCATCATTGTGACTTTATATAGGGTTGTTTATATATATATATCTGTGTGTCTGTATGTGTGTTCATTCAGGACAACACAGATGCTTGCATATTGTTGCAGAAATGTTCCTTTAGATGCTATCTTACATTATTACCCTTCAACCGCTGGATAGGCATTTTTTTTCACTGTTCAACTTGTGATTGAGGTTAGAGAGGCATGATGAAGACTTGTGCAAAGTGAAGAAATTATAAAATTTCAGTGGTTTAACCTGATGTTAACAATACTTAATTCTTTGAGCTCTAAACCAGACTTTGTCATTAATTTCTTATACTTGAAGATTAAGCAAACATTTAATATGCCCATTTTTTTTTCTTCCTGGCATAGTTTGATCTTAACATCAACTAAAAAATAAACCAAAATAAACCAAGGAAAAGCAATTTTTGGGTCAAAGTCCCCTCTTCATTCTCTCTCTAAGAGGGAGAGAATGTATTTTCTATGAAACAATGATGATCGCATTGAAAAGTGAAACATCCACTGCACCAAATAGTGCAGTGATATGCTGCGAAGGGAATTTTATATATTTGACATTTTCTTTGCTTTTTGAAGACTGTATTTAAAAAAAGAGACTTTAGAGTAGGCTCAGAGATGAGGTGAAAAATGCCTCCAGGCCTCCTAAAAGTTTTAGTGACCTGAAAAGGTTTCTTAACTTTTCCTACTGGTATTCGTGTTTTAGCAAAGCACCTGATACTTAGGAGCTTCACTGACCCAGAGAAATAGGAGAACAGATCCAAGGATTACAGTTTCCATTTTTATTAAAAGCACTGTGTTGTTTCAGAATCAATCTGAATCTTAGTGTTCTGGGAGATCTCAGCAGAGTGAGGTTCTCAAGAAGGATTTCACTGAGGAAGAGGGTTGAGATGCATATTTTCATAGCAGTGTTTGAAAGGATACCTGTTTTCTTCTGAACCCCTCACATGCATATTTACCTACTTAGTGTGAAGGTAATATCAGCACAGCATCTCTGGTGCAGAAATTAATATGGGATAACTTTTAGTTCCATAATGAGGAAAGAGAATTAAATGCAAATTTCTCTGGAACAGGAGACATTCTGATTCAAGTTCATACTAAGGTATAAAAAAATTTTCCTTTCCAAAGAGCCATTCTGATGGATGGAAGAAGAGTAAATAGAGCAAGAGTACATTAGATGGAAGAAACAATACCATAAAACTGGAAGGAATAAAGAGGAGTGAGCTGAGAGGCCAAAGCCCTCACAAGTCAGCTATGACAGTTTATATATATGTACTCTGGCCTTTCTACACTACTTACCCTTAAAGCTGGCTAAAGCTATAGCTATTATTTAAATATGGGCCTTGCAGATGGCCTGGCATGTTGCATGTTAAGTCACTTCAGTCTTGTCCAACTCTGTGTAACTCTAGGGACTGCAGCCTGCCAGGCTCCTCTGTCTATGAGAATCTCCAGGCAATAATACCATAGTGAGTTGATATGCTATCCTTCAGAGGATCTTCCCAACCCAGGGATTGAACCCAGGTCTTTTTTTTTTTTTTTTTTTTTTGAGTTTTTTAAAGATAATTTATTATTAAATGAAGAAGTCATAAAGCAAAATGGAGGGGGACAGATGTCAAACATAAATTTAAAATGTCGTTTTCATCAAATACTATTCCTAAGGTTAGAAACAGGAAATGTATCAAATGAAGAGGTACTTAATCTTTTTCAAATGTCTGTGATTTCAAAAGAAAACCTTTCTCTGAATATATAAATCCTATTACAGGTCTTATACGTATACCTGCCTTGGGGTAGTTGCTAAAATAGTGCTAGACTGGGTTGACTGTGGTAAGTTGTCCCCTATACACAACTTGGGCACATTAAAAAAAAAAAAATTCATGCTTGAGAACATCCTTCTAAGTGCTTCTCTGCTTGAATTTCCCATTCAGAGGACAATAGCACATATAATGCTTAGAAAATGTGTATGTCAGCTCACTTGGCAATCAACTCATTGTATTTTAAGACTGGGATCATGATTCTTTTAGAACTCTTAGAGCCACTTGGACATAATGAAAAATTTCAGCAATCAGTTAATACATATGAGAAACATAAGCATAAAAAAATATATTTTAAATGGTCAGATACAATACAATAGGCTTAGTCCTTTTGGTGGGAAAGTCATTCACAAAATGTCATTTAAATGTGACAACTTACCCTATATGATTTACAGTTCTGTTCTCACTAGAGATTTTTTTGCAATGGAGCAGTCTATTTGCTTTTCCTTTTAGGGGACTCCAAATCATGAAACCTGGAGCCTATGCTAGGATTTCTCACCACCTTTCTTTGAAGCCTTTGATCTGTCCCCTTAGTTCTTTCCTCTCTAGTCTCCTCATCAGAGGAACTGCTAGTATTTCTCCTGAGCCATAATCAGTGAATTTGTACACATTTTAAAATGGACAGGCACCACTCCTGGTTCAGCTTTTCTGATTTTTCCTGGCCTTCTTAGCCTGCCACTTAAAGTGTTGATAATGAGAACAAATCTTCATTCCACAATTTTTTGAAGTCTTTTCTATTCCCAAGGCAGTATACTAGAAGTCCAAAGGAAGAAAAAAAAAAAAAAAAGAATAATATTCTTGCTTTCTGAAAGCTGAGAGTTGGGAATGAGGAGGGGACAGTTAAAATATTCATGAGTAATTTGGATACATAAGCTGAACACAATACAGAATAGTGAGATATTTACTGAGTATCTACTGCATGCTGTATACTCTGCTAGGTGCTGTGGTGATTCAAAACCGTGACTGAGTTCATAAATAAACTAGGGAGATGGTGCATAAACATGTGAAACACAGGCTGGTAGGAACCAAAATAAATGAACAGCATCTTATTAAAGGACATCAGAGAGTTAAATTTATGGTAAATAGCTAAATAAATGCTTTAGTTCAGTTCAGCTCAGTCGTGTCCGACTCTAACCAACCAAAAGAAAGCCCATGGGCTACAAAGTGAAAGTGTCTCAGCCGTGTCTGACTCTTTGCGATGTCCTGGACTGTAGCCTGCCAGGCTACTCTGTCCATGGAATTCTCCAGGCCAGAATATTGAAGTGGGTAGCCATTCCCTTCTCCAGGGAATCTTCCCAACCCAAAGATCAAACCCAGGTCTCCTGCATTGCAGGCAGATTCTTTACCATCTGAGCCACCAGGGAAAAGCTATATTCAATATCTTGTGATAAACTATAATGGAAAAAATATGAAAAAGAATATGTGTGTATATATATGTATAAATGAATCACTTTGCTGTATAGCAGGAATTAAAACAACTTTGTAGATCAACTATATTTGAATAAAATATTTTTAAAAATTTTGTGGCAGCCTTGAATTTAGGCGCAGGGATTTGACTTTAATTTTGTAGACACCTGAGGATTTATTGAATTTATTTTCTTGTCGTTCTACTACGAACATTAGCAGCTGCTTTAATATTGGAAAAGAGGACTCAGAATGGAAGAACTCAGCTTTCTGAAATGTCTGAGGTCTTATAAATGACCTCAAGTATTGGGAAATAACTTTTTTAACTCTCAAAATTCTAATGTTCCAATATGTGATAAGTAACATAAAATTATGTGCTGTTATTGGATTTCTGCAGAAGATTCTTGAAACTCATAAAAGAAATGCTTTGAAGCTGAGATGTAACTTGTTTGAGGTTCTTATTATGTGGAAAACTCATTTCTAGAGTTTCAACTAAACCGAAGACATGAGTGTTTATGGATTGATTTGTGTCTCCACGAAGTTTATATGTTGAAGCCAAACTCTCAACGTGACTGTATATGGAGACAGGGCCATTAGGGGGTAAATAAGAATGGTGATTGCAAAAAAAAAAAAAAAAAAAAGAATGGTGATTGCAGCCATGAAATTAAAAGACGCGTATTCCTTGGATGGAAAGTTATGACCAACCTAGACAGCATATTAAAAAGCAGAGACATTACTTTGCCAACAAAGGTCCGTCTAGTCAAAGCTATGCTTTTTCCAGTGGTGATGTATGGATGTGAGAGTTGGACTATAAAGAAAGCTGAGCGCCGAAGAATTGATGCTTTTGAACTGTGGTGTTGGAACTGTGGTGCTGCAGACTCTTGAGAGTCCCTTGGACTGCAAGGAGAGCCAACCAGTCCATCCAAAAGCAGATCAGTCCCTGGGTGTTCATTGGAAGGACTGATGTTGAAGCTGAAACTCCAATACTTTGGCCACCTGATGGGAAGAGCTGACTCATTTGAAAAGACCCTGATGCTGGGAAAGACTGAGGGTAGGAGAAGAAGGGGATGACAGAGGATGAGATAGTTGGATGTCATCACCGATTCAGTGGACATGGGTTTGGGTAAACTCCGGTAGTTGGTGATGGACAGGGAAGCCTGTCCATTGCGGTTCATGGAGTCGCAAAGAGTTGGACACGATTGAGTGTTTGAACTGAACTGAACTGAAGGCTAAATGAGGTTATAAGGATGGGACCCTAATCTGATAGGGTTTGGTGCCCTTAGAAGAAGAGGAAATGACACCCAAGCTCACTCTCTCTCTCTCTCCCCACCCCCCTCTTGCACACAGGAAAATGGTCATGTGAGGTCACAGTGAAAAAGTCTGCAAACCAAGAAGAGGGTTCTCACTAGAAACCACCACTGACAGTTCCTTGATCTTGGCCTTGTGGCCTTCAGAACTGTGAACAAATACATTTCTGTTGTTTAAGATACCCAGGTATTTTGTTATGGCAGCGCTAGCAAAATAAGACAGTCAGAAAAAAAGGGAAGGAGAAGAAAGGAGGAATAAAACAGAATTCTACCTCTCAAATTAGTAAAGGAAATTGAAGGGAAATATAATATACATAGAAATATATTATCATTTAAGGAAGCATTATTAGGTCCAAGGGCTTCTCATGTTGGTGGTAGTGGTAAGGAATCCACCTGCCAATGCAGGAGATGTAAGACACGTGGGTTCAGTCTCTGGGTCAGGACGATCCCCTGAGGGAGGGCATGGCAACCCAGTCCAGTATTCTTGCCTGAAGAATCCCATGGACAGAGGAGCCTGGTGGGCTGTAGTCCAGTGGGTCACAAAGTCAGACATGGCTGAAGCGACTTAGGGCACAAACATTAGGTCCTAACTTAGAAAGCGCATCTTCAGATCTGTCTGGATTGACATAATGTGAAACATCACAAAGTAAGTTAACTGGTTTTCTTGGAAGGAGAAGCCACCATGAGAATTATGGATGGTGTCACTTGGGGTTACATATGTTTAAAAATAGATGTAATTGCTGCCAATGAGAAATATTTGAAAACTATTGGCCATTTTTTGTTTCACTCTGTTGTCGTTTATTAACACAAGTTTTAATTAACTCCTTTGGCAGTATTATTTTTCTCTTGCAGCAGCTGACTAAAAATTTAGGGCAAATTCTGGCAATAATTGTGTTGAATCTCTTCAGGGAAAAAGTGAAAGTAATAATACATATTAAAGTTTCCAGTGGTTGCGTTAGCAGAATTCTTTTCAAAGACTGAATTTTTCACTTTGGCTCATTTGAAAGCAAGTAAACCTGAGTTGTCTAAACTGGAAGAAAAGTTTCACTTTTCACAGGGAAACTTCTTAAAAAAGAGAGGAGTTATTTTGAACAAGATGCAAATTATTTGTGGATCTTTTTGTGTCTAAGTCTACTTAGTGGCTCAGTGTTGGGTGATGTGACACTTTTTCTGTTCCTGTATTCATAAATACTGAAACAGTTCCTCAGTACCACAATGAAGACATGACAACTTTTGCTATTCCATAATTTCAAAGACTCTGGAAAAAAAAAAATCTAGGCCATGCCAGTATTTAATACATGGCTTTTAAATTTTTTTCCAATCCATTTGGATTCTCATAAAAATACATAAAATTGACTGTCTTGCTTTATAACATAGATAATACATACATACAAAAGAAAGCATAAATACTTTTATGCTGATACAGCCTTTTACTATTGCTAATTTCTTCTTTTACCTTTCTCCCTCTTATGTTTAAGCTAAATAAAGTTTCTGGTTTGGTACAGGGATTTAAACCAAGCTTCCAATTGTGAGAAAAACAACAACTTTTAAATTTGATTTCTGATACAGTTGGAGGTTTATTCATTATACATTTCCAGATTTTCTGTTATTTAAGATTACTTCTCCGCATAGTCCTGGCTATCAATCTGTGTAATAACTTTGTCATATATATATACTGTAATCAGATTTTTAGGTTTACTCTTTTATTTTGAAATATATTTCAATTATTTCCATCCAGTTAAATTTATTGGGTACCTGATAGGTGCTTAGTAAAATTTAATAGTGAGTTTTAGTTATTTTAAGCAAAATAGAACATTTAACATAATTTCAAATTTCCTACAGAAAAATGAGTCTCACAGTGAGCATGTGTTGCTTTTGGCTGCTCAGCATCCCCAGATTCAAACATCTCTCTTACTGTGGGATAACCTTAACAGTGGTGGTAAGCAGGACCCTGCCTCTCACTAAAGCAGTGAAAGTGGTAGATAATTCTTTGACTTCTGGAAGCTAAAGTGCAGGCAGATATCATAGATTTGGCTAGGTGGACACTATGAATGGAACATTTAATATTAAGGGAATCACTTAAAGATAAGGGAATTAAGTTTACTCATAGAACTGTCACAACGAGTTTTCAGGGGCAAGTGCCCACTGCAAAATGGATGTTAGAGATGACAACATTGATTCAGAGTGCTTCTGGGTACTGTCTTGGCTCTGCCTTAGTTTCCTTTATTTCTTCTTATCCTTTATGTCTTTCCAATGTTTCTATGAGCTATCTGTTGCAGTTTCAAGCAATCTCAAAGGGAAGTGTTGACCTGACACAAATGGACTGCTAGATATTTCTCCTGCAAAGATGGGTTTATTCAAGATCAGCAGAGAATTGCAATTTGGACTCTGCAACCCTGGCCAGCCACCTGCAAGTCCCTGTAGGCAAGGGATGGAGAACCCTTTTATAGAGAGGAAAAGAAAGCTGGGATGGCTACAGGAAACAGAGCCCATGAGTCCTTGCCATGAAAGAAAAGGCTTCTCTCTTCTTCCTGTTGGGCTCTGCTGTGATTGCAGAGCATGAGAGATCCCCATCTGGCCTACCAACTCTATTTAATTGATGTTTCTGTTTGTTAAATTTTTACTAAAGTTTGTTAAAATGTAGTTTCCCAAATCTCCTTTGCAGAAGTTCTGATTTTTCTGCCTGGAGCACAGCCTAGAATTTTGATCTTAGCAATAACAAATTCAGGTGGTGTGTAGCTGCTCCCCAGTGAGAAACACTGACTTATAACTTGTAATACATTGTCACTGTGCATGTAGCTTCTGATACAACTAAATGCATGAAAAGGGGGCAATGAAACAGTCTGCCTTCACTCTTGCCTAATATTATTGTCAAATAGTATTAACTCACTCAGGTCTGTAATGGGTTCTGTCCAGGAGTTGGAAGTAAAGTAGGAGACAAAGCAAAGTGCCTGCAAGCACAGAGTTTGTGTACTAGCTGGAGGCAGGGTAGGGTCTATTTTGCACCTTATATCTTCATTAAGAAGAAAATCAAACAAGAGTAGGAGATATAATGATGGAGGGGTATTGTTTTCAGAGCAGTGATCAGGAAAGGACTCTCTCATGTGACACTTGAGTCAAGTCCTGAAGGACACAAAGAGGGAGTCAATCTGAGGAAGAAACATCCAGATGGAAGGAACAGTAAGTATGAAGACTCTGAGGAGGAGTGTATGGTGGAAAAACAAGTGTCCAGTACAGTTAAAAAGGAAGAGAGAAGAAGAGTGCTAAAGAAAACCAGTTTAAAGAGGTAGAGAATGCCTGATCTTTTATGCCATGGTAAAGTGTCCATTGCATTCTTAGTATCATGCAGAGAGAATTTTGAGCAGACTTTGTGATTTTAAATGATCACTTTTGCTGCTCTGGGGAGAAAAGACTGTTGAGAAAGTGGAGTGTTGGGAGGTGATGGTGGCCTAGACCAAGGTTGGCCTCTACTGGTATGGCGATAATGGTATATGTCTTCAAAATATGTTTACAGGGTTCAATGGTGTTTTCCAACATCAACAGCCAAGTCTCTGGTTCTCTGGATACCAACTATGTTCTACAATTCAATTCAGTTCTGGTACTAACTCTTTACAGCTAGTGCCAAACTCCACAGATTTAAGGGCTCAGACCCTTAAGATTGTCCTCACTTTTGATGCTAGTCACAAATATTGGGTCCCAAGGTTACCCACACTTTGTCCAACTTGGCTGCAAATTGGGTTTCTACCCCTCAAATTTAACAACTTGTTCCATGATTTATAGAGCTCAAGAAAAGAGTTTACTTTCTCTGTTTTATTATGAAACATACAACTCAGGAAGAACTGTTACCAAAATGAACTTGGGTCCACTCTCCCACCTGTAACAAAGTCAATCTACTGACTCCAGTGAAGGAAAGAATAGCATTTATTTCAGGGTGCCAAGCAAAGAGAATGAATAGTTTATGCTCAAAAGAGCTGAACTGCCAGATGGCTTTCACAGAAGGATTTCTAAAGACATCATTTGGTGGCTCAGATGGTAAAGAATACTCTTGCAATGCAGAACACCTGGATTCAATCCCTGGGTTGGGAGGATCCTCTGAAGAAGAAGAGAATAGCAATCAACTCCAGTATTCTGGCCTAGAGAATTCCATAGACAGAGGAGCCTGGCAGGCTACAGTCCATAGTGTCACAAAGAGTTGGACATGACTGAGAGAATTTCACTTTGCTGTCCATGGACTTTCTTCTGATTGGTTAGTGTTCAAGTAACAGAGTGATATTTTGAGGTTCTTAATCATCAATCTTTTGGTTCAAACCAGTTTGGGGTCTACATGTCTGTGGTCATCATGGAGATACCATCCTCCACCTGGGTGGAGGAGATATATATATGTCAATGAAAAATTATTTGAGCTATTATTACTTTTCTTACTTGACTGCTTCCCTTTGTTTTTGCAGTCCCTCACATCCCTAATTAGTAACTGCTTGAATCAGGGAAGGTCTAGAAGACTAAAGCCTTTTCTGTAAACAAGAAACAGGGGGACATGGAAGGACTTTCATTCCTGGGAGGGCCCACAGATCCTTGCTCTGTTTCAATTCCTGTTTTTTTTTATTCACTTCAATCCTGAGGGGAACAGAGGTAGGACAAGAAAAGGAAAAGTTTTGGATAGAGCAGTTAATCATAAACTCATCATGTGAACTTAGTTTTAGTGGGACGTGGTTTCACAGCCAAATAGAAGAGATGCATAAGGCAAGTGAAAGGGGAAGGGACATAAAGTTTCCATGCCATCTCTGGGTGCAATACTGTCCCAATGTCTGGATGTGTTCACCAACCTGGTAGTTTTTCTGAACACATCATTTAAGAGTTTTTATGGTGCTTTTGTAGGTTAAATCATTGGCCATTGGTGATTGAACCCAGTCTCAAGCCTCTCTCTCTTCCTCAGAGGTCTGAGATTTGGGGTGAAAGTTCTAGTCCCCTGAGAACATGATTGGTTCCTCTGGCCATCCTGAAGCTATCTAGGGGCCCAGCAAGAGTCAACTAATTAGCATACACTTCTGTAGAGTTGAAAGGGTCTTGTTACAAATAACAAAAGATGTTACTATCACCACTATCACTCAGGAAATTCCAAGGATTTTAGAAAGTTTGTGTTAGGAACTGAGGAAAAAGACCAAATATGTGTTTACTACAAGTACAAATAACTGTAGAATCATGCCTTAGCTGAAAGCCAGCTCACTTTAGGGGCATGTTTGTTTAATACTATAACAATACTACATAGTTCATACTATGTAGATGGCAATGTACTAAGGAAAACAAAAGTTTTTTAACATTTCCACTGAAGGACACTTTATAACTTCTATAAATTTTGAAATAATATCCATTAGGAAGTATTATATTATTCTAAATTATTCTTACTGAAATTTGATCCACTGCTTTCTCTAGAACCACTTGCTTGTTTCATAGGATCTAGTAAAATGATCTCAAAATTATGTTAGGGTTTCAGCTGGTTTCCATGAGATAATTCTATTTGTGGAATTAATGTCAATTCCAATTATATTAAAGAATGTCTCAAAATCACCAAAGGAGATGAAGATGGCAATAACATTTATAGAGTGTAAGGGCAATTTGACTTTACCATATAATAAGAGTTACTGAATGTTAGCATTTTTCAGTGGATACAGGAAATAAACTTATGTGTTGTTACATGCTTTCACAAATGATATATGTAGAAACATACATATTTGTATATATTTTCACATATGTACAATATACATGTTTCTACATATGTAGAAACATACATATTCTACAACTCATGTATGTGTTCACTGTAGAAAGAGGTAAGCTTCTAAGACTGAGAGAAACAGATAGAAATAAAGCAACTGTGTACTCCTATGAACAGAATTGCGGTTGCTGATGATAAAGATTCTAGTCAATTTGAGAAGCTATGATATAATGTTCACCACATGGAAACATGAAACATCCTGCTTAGCATTATCTATGGCACATATCCAGTGATATGGGCAAAGAGGATGTAGTGTGACACCTGAAGTGTATCTATGAATTTATGAAAGGATAAAGTAGGATGGTTTTCAAGTTAGGCAAAATTATGATAGAACATTCTCTTTCCAGGATAATAAACCTGGAAAAGAGACAGGAGGGAAGGCGGCAGGGCACAACAATCAAAAGAATGACATAACCATTGAGAATATGACATAAACTGGTGAGAACCAGCTAGGCCCAAGATGGTAGAAGATTCGACTTCCAGTAGACACTTGAGCCTCATTACGGACTCATTGTAATACATTAACATATGCTAAATGACACACCCACAGGTGCCATGGCAGTTCCCAGGCCAATCATAAAAGGCTGAAAAGTGGTCTATGGCTCACTTCCTGGGAATTCCCACACCTTCACCATAATTATTGGAATAATCCTCTCACTCAGCCTATGAAATTACCCAACCCATAAATAACTAGCCCTACACCCTGGTTGCCCTCACTTTCTGGAAGGCCCATACTCTGTTTTCCCCAGGCTGGACCACATTCTGCCTATACAATGTGTATCTCTCTAAAAAAACATGCTTTGCTTTTACTTTACTATGGCTCACACTTGAATTCTTTCCTATGTAAAGCCCATCTCCCCTGGATTCACCTGAGAATTTGGACCTGAGGTGGTCTTCTCCCCCTCCCTCATTTGATTATAAAAATGCAGACCACTCAGTTCTATCATGGCAGAGTCCTATTGCTTGTCTGCTTATATCCTTCAGAAGCATCCTATATTAGTAAACCTACTACTTATATATCACTTTGCTACTTGCTGAATTCCTTATGCAACAAGCCATAACCTCAGCTTCACTAAGTCATGAGACAAGTTGTGTGGTTTCAGTTGGAAGATTGTGGGTTCAAGTCTCTATCTGAGGTGCAGTTTCAGAAAGAGAAGAATAAGTGAGATGTGGTCCCACAGGCATGTTTTACTTTCTTTCTTTCTTTTTTTTTTCATTATTTTTATTAGTTGGAGGCTAATTACTTAACAATATTGTAGTGGTCTTTGCCATACATTGACATGAATCAGCCATGGATTTACATGTATTCCTCATCCTGAACCCCCCCCCACCTCCCTCCCCATCCCATCCCTCTGGGTCATCCCAGTGCACAGCCCCAAGCACTTGTCTCATGCATCCAACCTGGGCTGGTGATCTGTTTCACACTTGATAATATACATGTTTCAATGCTATTCTCTCAAATCATCCCACCCTCACCTTCTTCCATAGAGTCCAAAAGTCTGTTCTATACACCTGTGTTTCTTTTTCTGTCTTACATATAGGGTTATCATTATCATCTTTCTAAATTCCATATATATGCATTAGTATACTGTATTGGTGTTTTTCTTTCTGGCTTACTTCACTCTGTATAATGGGCTCCAGTTTTATCCATCTCCTTAGAACTGTTTCAAATGAAGTCTTTTTAATGGCTGAGTAATATTCCATTGTGTATATGTACCACAGCTTTCTTATCCATTCATCTGCTGATGGGCATCTAGGTTGCTTCCATGTCCTGGATATTATAAACAGTGCTGCGATGAACACTGGGGTACACGTGTCTCTTTCAGTTCTGTTTTCCTCAGTGTGTATGCCCAGGAGTGGGATTGCTGGGTCATATGGCAGTTCTATTTCCAGTTTTTTAAGGAATCACCACACTGTTCTCCGTAGTGGCTGTACTAGTTTGCATTCCCACCAACAGTGTAAGAGGGTTCCCTTTTCTCCACACCCTCTCCAGCATTTATTGCTTGTAGACATTTGAATAGCAGCCATTCTGACTGGCGTGTAATGGTACCTCATTGTGGTTTTGATTTGCATTTCTCTGATAATGAGTGATGTTGAGCATCTTTTCATGTGTTTGTTAGCCATCTGTATGTCTTCTTTGGAGAAATGTCTGTTTAGTTCTTTGGCCCATTTTTTGATTGGGTCATTTATTTTTCTGGCATTTAGCTTCAGGAGTTGCTTGTATATTTTTGAGATTAATCCTTTGTCAGTTGCTTCATTTGCTACTATTTTCTCCCATTCTGAAGGATGTCTTTTCACCTTGCTTATAGTTTCCTTTGTTGTGCAAAAGCTTTTAAGTTTCATTAGGTCCCATTTGTTTATTTTTGCTTTTATTTCCAATATTCTGGGAGGTGGGTCATAGAGGATCTTGCTGTGATTTATGTCGGAGAGTGTATCGCCTATGTTCTCCACTAGGAGTTATATAGTTTCTGGTCTTACATTTAGATTGTTAATCCATTTTGAGTTTATTTTTGTGTATAGTGCTAGAATGTGTTCTAGTTTCATTCTTTTACAAGTGGTTGACCAGTTTTCCCAGCACCACTTGTTAAAGAGGTTGTCTTTTTTCCATTGTATATTCTTGACTCCTTTGACAAAGATAAAGTGTCCATAGGTACATGGATTTATCTCTGGGCTTTCTATTCTGTTCCATTGATCTATATTTCTGTCTTTGTTCCAGTACCACACTGTCTTGATGACTGTGGCTTTGTAGTAGAGCCTGAAGTCAGGCAGGTTGATTCCTCCAGTTCCATTCTTCTTTCTCAAGATTACTTTGGCTATTCGAGGTTTTTTGCATTTCCATACAAATTGTGAAATTATTTGTTTTAGTTCTGTGAAGAATACCATTGGTAGCTTGATGGGGATTGCATTAAATCTTTAGATTGCTTTGGAAGAGTATACTCATTTTCACAATATTGATTCTTCCAGTCCATGAACACGGTATATTTCTCCATCTATTTGTGTCCTCTTTGATTTCTTTTTTTTTTTTTTCTCTTTGATTTCTTTCATCAGTGTTTTATAGTTTTCTATGTATAGGTCTTTTGTTTTAGGTAGATATACTCCTAAATATTTTATTCTTTTTGTTGCAATGCTGAATGGTATTGTTTCCTTAATTTCTCTTTCTGTTTTCTCATTGTTAGTGTATAGGAATGCAAGGGATTTCTGTGTGTTAATTTTATATCCTGCCACTTTACTATATTCATTGATTAGCTCTAGTAATTTTCTGGTAGAGTCTTTAGGGTTTTCTATGTAGAGGATCATGTCATCTGCAAACAGCAAGAGTTTCACTTCCTCTTTTCCTATCTTGCTTCCTTTTATTTTTTTTTTCTGCTCTGATTGCTGTGACCAAAACTTCCAAAACTATATTGAATAGTAGTGGTGAGAGTGGACACCCTTGTCTTCTTCCTGATTTTAGGGGAAATTCTTTCAATTTTTCCCCATTGAGGATAAAGTTTGCTGTGGGTTTGTCATATAAAGCTTTTATTATGTTGAGGAATGTTCCTTCTATTCCTACTTTCTGAAGAGTTTTTATCATAAATGGATGTTGAATTTTGTCAAAGGCTTTTTCTGCTTCTATTGAGATAATCATGTGGTTTTTATCTTTCAATTTGTTAATGTGGTGTATTACATTGATTGATTTGTGGATATTAAAGAATCCTTGCATTCCTGGGATAAAGCCCACTTGGTCATGATGTATGATCTTTT